>NW_016804422.1:256462-269882 GCF_001698545.2 Rhinopithecus bieti
AAAAAAAAAAAAAAAAAAAAAAAAGAAATCATCAAGTCTTAGGAAGACAAGATTCCTCCAACTCCAATTTACTAAATTTTGATAGCCTCAGTTGGTCTGCTTCCCACCAGCCCCAGACAACCTGGAAACAAAGGCTGAAATGCTAAGTCTGGGGGATGGGAAGAGTGGAGGGAAATGCTTCCAGAAAGAGGGACCTGAGGGAGGCTCCCGGGAAGGAAGAGGGAAGAACAGTGGGAATGTGAGTGCTAGGGGGTCCCAGTGCCCCAGACCAGGGACCAGGCACAGCAGGACTAGCTGCGGCCACAGGGGTCCAGGTCTGTCCCCAACTCCCCTGCGGCCTTAAGCAGGCCATTCAGCTTCTCTGAGCCTCAGGGGCCCAATCTGGAAAGTGGGGATGGTGCTAATACTCCTGTTCCCAGGGAGCCACAAGGAGGGAATGAGAGCACACGCAAAGAGCTCAGATGAACTCGGTGTCAGGTGCACACTGAAGGAATTGAGGGGCCATGATGGTACGGGTGAAAACAGTTTCCGGGTTTGCTTGGGGACTCCTGACTTCAGGATTCCCCTCGGTCTTCCTGAAATGGCCTTACACTCCTCCTCTCCTTGTTTCCCAGAACTCAGGCAAAGCGAGGGCAGCCTTGGGGACCTGGGGGAGGCAGAACCCCTCCAATCCAGCAGGTCACAGGAAATGGTCTCATATCCTCATAGGTGCACGGCCAGACTGGGCTCTTCAAAGATGGACCAAGAACCTCGAGTCCATGAATCCTGTTTAGCTGTGAAAGGCTCAATAAGGAAGGGGAAGACCCTCCAGGGTGGAGAGGGTGGCTGATCTCAGGGGAGGGACCCTGGGGAATGGGAACCAACACTGAAAGGACAGAGACCCACAACAGGGAACTCACCCAGCTTTCAAGCTTGGTCAACTACAGGAGGGGGCCCATCTTCACTTCTTTGTGGAAGCCCCCTACTCTCCCAGGTGGCAGACACCTTTACACCCCTTGATAACTCCTCGCATCCTTTTGAACAATGTCCCTCCTGCAAAGTGTGTGACCATGGCCAGTCCTTTTACCTTCCTAAGCCCCAGCGTGCATCTGTGAACTGGGCACCCACTCTCCTCCCACATGGCACCTGTGTTACAGGTGGGGAGAGACCCAGAGACAGCTATGGCCTCCTCCCCTCCCCCAGAGGTTCTACAGTGAGAAAGTGGCAGGATCAGAACTCCCTCTGCCCCTGACGGGTGTGGGATCCCAGCATTCTGCCCACGCCCTTCCCACAGAGGGCTGGGGGAGGCCACAGAGACCACTTGTGAGCCCCCAAGTACATACTCAGAAGATCCAGGTTCTGGTATCTTCCTTTAACTTCAAAGAGGAAAAGGGGATTTTTCTATCAAAATCAGCTACCTAATCTGTGAAACTTTACCCTGGTTCTATTTCTTCTATGACAGTGTAAAAATAGGACATTTTCATCATAAGACTGGAACATTTTAGCAAACACAAGTGTTTTGTTGTGATCTCAGAAACAATGTCCCATCAGCGGTCTCTCTTCACGAACAGACCCCACAGCAGCTATGAAATATGTGCCCCCAATTGGCCAGTTGTGTGGCAGTGATGCCCACATAGCTGCCACAGGGTTACAAATGGCCATACAACCCACCCTAGCAGGGGTGGCCAGGGCAAGTAAGGTCATGCCTAGGTGACCCCTGCTGAAGTACTCAGCAGGTCAGGCCTCTGGTCAGCTCTGGAGAGAGGGGACCCAACACCCTCCAGCTTTCAGAAGAATGACAGCTGGTCTCTCTCACTCGGAGGAGATGTCACAGAGATGACAAAGGAATCAGAAGTGGGTGTGGGGAGATGCACTGAATCACCCTCAGAGGCATGGCACAGAGGCCCTAGGGAACCTTCCATCCCCACCCCCGACACTGACCTTCTATCTCATATCTGCTCAGCATCTCTCCCTCATCCTTTGGCTTCATTCACGTCTCTGCAGCTCGCCACGCAGGCCTGGGTGAGCACAGGCAGCCATTGTTCTCCTCAGGCTCCTCCCAGGGGTAGCAGGGGCACTGGCCATCCAGGCTTCCAGTCTCCCTTGGTCCTCGGCCCCTCTCCCCTCCTGCTCATGCTCAACCAGAGGACTCCCAAGGCACTGACACCCAGCTGGCTCCCAGAAGGCTTTCCTAGTCTCTGATCACACCATGGAGCCATAGCTACGAGGAAGAGGGGGAGGCCCTGCCCTCTAGGGGACCAGGGTGGTGGCCTGGCAGCTCTGAGGGACACTGCCTGTTCCTGCCATGAGACTAGGTGGCAGTGACTCACTCCCCCTCTCCTGGGCCTGCCTAGGGTAAGGACACACCCTGGCACTGGCTCAGCCTGACTCAAGCACTTAATTAGGCCATGAAGTACAGGAGAAGGGGTCCCCAAACCTGAGTCATAACCCCCAGAGCTCCTGAGCCTGGCAGAATATAGCCCCTGCTGGTGGCATCACCATAGACAAATGTTCCCCCTGACAACACCATTTGCTGACTGGTGTGAGAGAGGCATCCTGGGGCACCCTCTGACCAGTCTCTATGCTGTCTATCTACTTGCAAGATCAGCCCTAGCAGTGGGCAAGGCAGGCCCCCCTGACCTGCCTGCTTCCCTGGCACTGCCGATGATCATTGCCCACCTAACATGTCTTCACAACCAAAAGGGAGGCCTTTGCCAAGCAGAGCACCCAGGCTCTCGTATTTTTTTTTTTTTTTTTTTTGAGATGGAGTTTCACTCTTGCCGCCCAGGCTAGAGTGCAATGGCGCCATCTCAGCTCACTGCAACCTCTACCTCCCAGGTTCAGGTGATTCTCCTGCCTCAGCCTCTCAAGTAGCTGGTATTACAGGCATGTGCCACCTCATCCAGCTGATTTTTCTATTTTTAGTAGAGACGGGGTTTCACCAGGCTGATCTCGAACTCCTGACTTCAGGTGATCCACCTGCCTCAGCCTCCCAAAGTGCTGGGATTACAGGCATAAGCCAGTGCACCCGGCCCAGGCTCTCATTTTGCAGATGAGCAGACTGTGGCTCCTGATTCCCAGAGGAGCACACACGCAGGGAGGAATGGCTGAGAGCCAGGCCTGGGTTCCAGCACAGGGCCATGTCCATACTACGTGACCCTGGGTGAGTTACTCTGCTTTTCTGAACCTGTCTCTGCATCCATGGCATGGGGGTGATAATCCATTCTGATTCTGCCGTGTTTGTGCCTGGCATCTAGGAGACACTCAGCAAGTGGGCACCCTTATTGCCATCCCCCAGCCCCCTGTGCCACTGCCTGTCAGAAAGCATGGAGAGGCCAATCCTTCTGCCACATCCTGAGAAAGGGGCTGTTAATGTTGGGTGAGCATCTCTGGATGAGCTATGGGTCTCTTGTGGAGGCTGAACCCTTAAGAATGGGGCAATGAGTGTGGCAGCTCAAGGTTCTGGTCCCACAGGCCCCTGAATGTAGCCTCTGAGCCTTAGCAGGGCGAGGGCGGTCAGGTGCAGGGTGCCAGCTAGAGATTCTTGAGTGTTCACCCCAGCTAGTGCAGGTGTAGCTCACACTCAGTTATGCCCTCTGTAAAAATGGAAGCAGGTTGTACCTCACACCTTGAGCCCTCCCAGACTCCCACCAGCTCCTCTGGCTGGCTCTAAGGCTCTGACTCAGGTCAGATCTCAGCCCCATCTACACCTGACTGTGGCCAGGGAACCCTTGGGGGTCATACTGTGCCTAGTCCCACACGATTGTTCCAAGCAGAAGTCTCAGACCATTGGGCCGTAAAAGGAGACACAACAGCAGAGACCGCAGCTGAAGCTGACTTCACACAAGCCATGGGGGGTTGGCGGGGGACCTCCTCAGGTTACAGCTCAGCCCAAGAACTCCTGACTCCACTGTTCTGACTGCCAAGGCTGCTGACACCTGGTCAATTCGGGTAGCGGGAGGGGACACTGTGAGTGGCATGGGTACAGTAGTCACTCCTTCCTTCCCCACCCCCACCCTCCCCTGGGGTGGGGGTGGGGGAGTGAGCTGCCTGCTGACCAGGATGAGTCCTCAGCACCTGACCTGGCCCTGCTCTGTCCTCCGCCTGCCCTCAGCCTGCCGGGCTGCAGAAAAGAGGCCATCAGGCCTGAAACACATGAGACAGGCAAACTGACAAGGCCTGGGAGAGTGGGGACAGAGCAATAGCAGGAGAAACAGGTGGAAAAGGAGAAATGAGAGGGACGAGGAGGCAGAGGACAGAAAGATCGCTAGTGCCATGAGAAGGCAGCAAAGACAAAGCCCTATCCAAAGAAAAAGGCAACCCTAATCCCAAACCCGCCTCAAAAACAAAAGCAATCTTTCAGCATCTCTGGCCTGTCTAATGCTGAAAGGGCCTCCTGAGGCTCCTTGTTCCCCAAACAGGAGCCTCGTGTTCCTGCTCTAAGCAAAACCTCCACGGTTCCCACACAGCAGGATTTTAATCACAATTGCACAGGGCCTAATCCACTTAGTTCCAAAAGGGCAGGAGGGTGGGGAAGAGACCAGGACCCAGAGCTCCCTTCACACCATTCTTTCCTGTCCCTCAAGGGGCTGGCTTCCCCAGGTGCAGGGTGAACCCTCATAAAAACCAATAACATTTCACCAGCAAATGCCCCCAGGCCACCCCAAATGAGAGCCCTGCCTTCTGAGAGTGTCTGCTGGCCTATGTTGTCTCATAGCATGAATGCAGGGATAGTAACAGTCACCAAGACTGGATCCTATTCCCCACCACATACTCAAATCCAGGGTTCAACTGCACCACAAAGATGACGGTTTTGCAAAAGATTATGAAACCACCTTTAGTCCAAAGTTACTTAGGGAGAATGTCGCAGAAAACATTTTAAGCTGAGAGCGCTGTTCCTCTCTCAACCCCAGGTGGGGCCTTTCATCTGGGACCACACAAGATGTCCAATGATGGAGGGAGAGCAGTAGAACTAATGTTCTCCAGGGAAAACACCAGCGCTCACAGGAGCCATGGTCTCACTGCCCTGAGAGCAGCAGAGCCAGCTCTCCAGGAAGCGCTTGGTGCACAGTCTCACGGCACAGGTATGCTTGGAATGTCTATCACCTAGGGATGTCCTCAGCTCTTGCCTGTGGGCCTTCACTATCAGACATGGCAGCCTGGAGCCAAGGGAGGCTGCGGGCTTACAGAGCCACATGTTCCAACCGCTGCCTCCACCCAGGGGTCTTCCATGATAATGTCCCCAGTAGAGGAAGATGAGGGATCTAACTCCACTTCCCCAGGTGTGAAGCTCAGAAGAGATATAACAGACCTCTGTTGTAATGAAAACTGAGTCCTTCCCACATAGTCTGAACAACAGCCCAGGTGATCCAGGAGTCCCTGGAGCACCCTCAGCAATGGTGCTCTACCCTTTAAAGCCCTACACAAATGCCTCTTCCTCCACAGATTCCTCTGGTCCTCCCTCAGCTTTCCAGGCTTTGTCAGGACTTTGACACCGGCCTGCTGAGGTCAACCACATCCTGCCAGAACACAGGTCTGCGAGTGGGAAACTGGTACTCCACAGCAGGTACTGAATATCTAAACCAGGCATGTTGTCACACACACGCACACACACATACACATACACGCGCGCGCACACGCGCGCACACACACACGCAGAGGCACACACATGCACCCTGTGCCTTCCTCTGTCATCCACATCCTTCTCAAACCAGAGGTCTGGATTAAACTGGAAACCTCTTCCAGGAAGCCTCTCCTAGCTGGCCCAGCCCAGATATAGTTTCCACTCGCCCACTCAACAGTCTGACTTCCTACCCATGGTGCTCTGGGCTCTGCTCAGCTCTACTTGTCTGAGACTCACAAGGCCTGGGAAAAGGCACATGACCTTTTCTGAGGTGGCCTCCACAGTCATCATGGTCCTTGTGTGCTGGCCTCACGGGACTGCCACCTGTCCAATCACCGGCATAGAGTTCCATACAGTGAGGAGGACTGGGCAGATGTAGGCAGACACTGGCAGCAACACTCAGGGCCCAGCTGGGGCTGCCAGGGCTCCCAGTGGAGCCAGAGAGGACAATGCCAGCATCCTTCCGAGGGCCAAGTCTCAGAGACCCTCCCGTGTCCCCACAGACTTGCATTGAGGAGTGAGATGACTTAGATGCTAGGACTCTGGCATCAAACTGCCTAGGCTCACAGCTCAGCCCTGCTACCCACTAGTTGTGCACTTTGGGCAAGTTGCTGACTTCTGAACCTCATCCATATAATGGGAGTGATAAGAGTTAGGTAAGATAACTCATGCTGTGCATCGTTGTGCACTGTGGACAGGACCTGCTGGGCAGAATGCTGTGAAAAACTGTTAGCCGTTTATGGGGATATCAGAATCCACAGCACCAAGGCTTGAATCCTGGAGAGCTGGCATCAGCTCCTAGATGGGATGGGGAAAGATCCTAGAAGCCCCAGCAGAGGTGACCCTCAGAGTAGGCTGGTAGCATAGCTTCGAAAACAGTGAGCAAGGCCAGCCAGGCACGGTATGAACCATCTCAGAACAATCAACCTCTGCCTAAAATTCCACTATTTGCATTTTGTAGGGTTTGATGCCCTCCCCAGGATCTTCATGAAAAAGCAAATTACCCATCCCTGGCAGTTAACACTCTGGCTCCTCAGATTCTTTCCTTCCAGGTAAGGAGCAGCATTGGGAGAACGCAGGGGGCAGTGAAACTATTTCAAGGGACTTTGTTGTACAGGGCTGCCAGGCCCTCCGTGTGCCTCCTGATTTGTTGCCTCTGATGAGTGGCCCTGCGGAGGCTGATCTGACCGGTCTGGAGATGGTAGGTGAGGGGTTGGTGGCTGCCAAATGAAGAAGGGCCTGGCTTGCCTGGCAGCTTCACCTGGCTTCAAATCCAGCTCAACAGCACTAGCCCCAACAGGCCAGCCTCACCCATGGAGCAGTGGGCACCATCCCCCCAGGGAGAGTGAGGCATCCAGGGTACTGGGCTCTGGATCCACTGCTTTCCAGTCTCTGCATCCATCATGTTCTCTCTTCCTTTCAGCATTCTGGTTACACCCTCTGTCTACTCAGAGGTGCAGCCTGGACAGCAGGCAGTGGGCAGAAACGGCCTCATGAATGGGCATTTCCTTTCTCCCAGGAATTCCCCATGAGGTCTGTTGAGGCAGTGGAACTGTTAGATTCCAATAACAATGTGAATTCTCAGACTTTAGGAGAGGAGAAATAACATTTCTCTGTGGTTTATCTCTGAGCTGCAATCCAAGAATCCCTCTCCTGTGGAGAAGGTGTAACCTGGAAAAAGTTCAGCTCCTGATGCTCCTTCCAAAGCTCAGAAGGGCCAGAGCCTGCTTATTTTCATAAGCACTCATGAGTCCCCGATATATGCCAGGCCTTGGGCCCAGGTGCTATAAAGGTGCTTTGAGTCAAAGGGGAGTATTATGGCTTTAGGGGTTAAAGAAGGTTCCATTGCCCCAAAGCCAGGAACTCTGGGCAGCTTCCTGGAAGAGGTGGCACTGGGGCTGAATCTTGACAGATGGGAAGACAGTCTTCAGTGTTGGAGAAGGAAAGATGTCACCTAAGGTAGAAAAGGGAAGTGGGTTGGACTGTAGAGGCTTTGAATGCCACAATTAGAGGCTCAGAACATATACAGCCAAGTCCCCAAATCCCTGTGTAATCTCAAATCCCTGTGAGATCTCCTCCTGGTCTCCAGAGCTTAGTTTCCTATCTGTCAGGAGAAATATGCTCTCTTCTGTGTTGTGCTTTGGGGCATCACTGAGATCCCACATGCAGAGCAGCCTGGCTCACGGAAGCCAACTGGTATCAAGGGGAAGGAAACTATCCCAGAGAAGGCAGCTCCAGCAACCTCCCCAGATCCTGGGAACCAGAAGGAAGATGCCTGCTACAAAGACTTGACCCAGAGGACTCTGCAGGGGTCTCCTGGACATGTGGATCCACCACCCCACCACTCTACTCTCCTTAACAAAGAAGGCAAGAGGGCACTGGGAGCCCAGAAGAGCTTCTAACATGCTTTAGGGGTCAGAGGGGAAGAGCCCCCAGCCCCACAGTCCAGAATACAGGGGCAGGAAAGAAGACCCCACCATTATGTCTCCGTAAGGCCTTTTATTGCTTTTCTTTCTTTCAACTTTTGAGACAGGTCTCACTCTGTCACCCGGACTGGAGTTACAGTGGCATGACCACAGCTCACTGCAGCCTCAAACCCCTAGGCTCAAGCAGTCTTCCCACCTCAGCTTCTTGAGTAGCTGGGACTGCAGGTGTGTGCCACCACACCTGGCTAATTTTTTTTTTTTTTTTTCTGAGACACAGTCTCACTCTGTCACCCAGGCTGGAGTGCAGTGGCATGATCTTGGCTCACGGCAACCTCCGCCTCCCAGGTTCAAGCGATTCTCCTGCCTCAGCCTCCCCAGCAGCTGGGATTACAGGCGCTAGTCACTGTGTTCAGCTAATTTTTGTATTTTTAGTAGAGACACGGTTTCGCCAGGTTAGCCAGGCTGGTCTCAAATGAACTTCAAGTGATCCTCCTGCCTTGGCCTCCCAAAGTGCTGGGATTACAGGCATAAGCCATCATACCCAGCCCTAATTTTTTAATTTTGTATAGAGATAGGGATCTTACTATGTTGCCAGGACTGGTCTTAAACTCCTAGACTCAATTAATTCTCCTGCCTCAGCCTCTCAAAGTGCTGGGATTATAGGCACGAGCCACTGCACCCAGCCTATTGCTTTTATTTAGAGATACTAAGTGCCATGGTCACTTCTGCCTGCCAAGAGGCCAAAAACCACAAGAGGGCTGGGCAGGAAATCAGGAGGGGAGAAAATTATGGCCTCTCCTACACCCCCCACTTCAAGTCATGTGACTCAGTTTGGTTCCCAATTTTCACATATACGATACAGTTGGAGGGACTGGGTCTTGGATGTGGTGGGGTAACTGATATGTGATAAATCTGCAGGGCTGTGCCCAGTTAAAGGGAAAGCTGAAGGGTACTAATTAACTAGTTAAGCCTGGGAGAGGGCACAAGCAAGAGGTCAGGAGGAGCAGACACTGGAGGACTGCCTAGCCCATACACCCTCTCCAAGAAAGGCAGTCCTCCAGTTCCTGCCAAGAGGACAGCAATGAGTGCTTGGAGTAGAATGGAGTAGAATGGCTGCACTGGCAGCAGAAGGTAGCCTTGGGAGGGAGCCACTGAGTATGACTGAGGCCAAGATGAACCTAGCAGGTGGTCAGGGGCTAAGGGAAAGCAGAAGAGGCCCAGCTCCCTGGGAGGGAAGGACCTGTTCCTCTAGGGCCTCCACAGAATAGCAACAGTTACAGGGACAGTGGCCACAGCTCTTCCTGTTTTATGAGTGTTTGCTGAGTTTCAGGCTTCCTGTTAAGCACTATCTGCCATCTTGCTGCAACAGAGTCAAGAGAATGAGCATGAGACAAATGGGCAGAGATGGCCTGAACAAGTTCAGGTTATAAAACAAGGACGGGCCAGCCTGATAACCTGGGGCACATCTCCAGGGAGGCAGAAAGACACAGAGCCCGTGCCTGTTGCCTACGCTGAGCTGGGGCAGCTGCAGGGAGAAGGCTAGGCAGATGCAAGGAAAGGACTGTGATCCATCACGAGCTGGCGAAGCTCCCTGGGCCCAGGCCTGCCCATGTACTGAGGTCCCCAGGTCCTGGCCCTCCTGGGCAATGGGCAGAAGCTATAAGTGGGGAAGTGCCACCTTCCTCCTCATGGCCACAGCTACCACTCACAAGACAGGTAAAATGACTGTACCAGAGGTTGTGCTTAGCCCAATATTGGGAGATAGTAAATTCCTACTTAGCTGGGTAGTGACTTCTAGACTTGGTCACTAGGGATACCAAGAACAGGAAGGTCCTGGAGTGGGAGCCACAACTAATCCATGTCCCCTTTGAGCACCAATTTAGGGCCAGATCCTGAAGGTCCCAAGCTAGTAGCCCCAGCCATGCTCACCCATAAAGGGGTACAGAGGGAAACCCACTCCAGGCCTGACCCAATTCCCAGTCCAGAACAAGGAGAGCACTGATGAGGTGCTATGGAAGTTCTTGCAGTCAGAAGTTACCCCAAGTCACTCATCAGACATAGCATCTATGGGGAAGGGGTTAAGTCCAGCCTTATTTATAGCTGGCACTGTGTGGGCCTACAAATTCTCATCTCCCACCCCATCCCTGACTCACCCACAGCATCTCAACACCACAGGGGCTGGTCAGAGCTCAGTCTTGGCCCACAGGGCCAAAGCCTTGGTATTAAGAAGTGGGTCTCTGGCCTCAATCCCTCACCCACCCAGACTGCCCTCAATCATAGCACAGGTGGAAGGGCTAAATGGTGCCCAGATGGGGATGAAAACTCTCATTCCTCATCCCCTTATCCCCCTCTGCCCTGAGAATCCCCGTCTGCCCTCAGAATCCCCGTCTGCCGTCAGAAGAGTCACTTTTTCCCTTAAAGACTCAGAGAATCCCATTCCTGAGACTCTGAAAAGCTCCCGCACCCCATTCGACTGCTGGGTTAGTGGGCAAAGAAGCTATACCTGGGGCCCAGCCCCACCAGCCCAACCCTGATCCTCTCCTAGACCCACCCGCATGATCCCCTCCAAGGCAGTCTGGGGAGACAACCTCCTCTGTTGGCCCTAGTGGTCCTGGGAAAGACACAAGAGAGCTGGGCCCAGCTCCCTGCTCAGATGCTTTAAGATCCTGTGCTTTAGGCCGGGCGCGGTGGCTCAAGCCTGTAATCCCAGCACTTTGGGAGGCCAAGACGGGCGGATCACGAGGTCAGGAGATCGAGACCATCCTGGCGAACACGGTGAAACCCCGTCTCTACTAAAATACAAAACTAGCCGGGCGAGGTGGCGGGCGCCTGTAGTCCCAGCTACTCGGGAGGCTGAGGCAGGAGAATGGCGTAAACCCAGGAGGCGGAGCTTGCAGTGAGCTGAGATCCGGCCACTGCACTCCAGCCTGGGCCACAGAGCGAGACTCCGTCTCAAAAAAAAAAAAAAAAAAAAAGATCCTGTGCTTTAAATAAGTCCTGTAACCTCTCCAGACCTGTATCAGGTCCTGTACCAAGTGCTTTAAACGTATAATCTCATTTCATATTCACAACAACTCCTTATCTTTCCCCATGAATAGATGCAGAAACCTGGCTTCAAGAGTCTAGGATATCATCCAAGGTCATGAAACTGGCAAACACAGGATACCTATTAGCCATATCTAGAGGACTCTGCACTTGGACTCATAATTAAAAGTTGTGTAAAGGCCGGGTGCAGTGGCTCACGCCTGTAATCCCAGCACTTTGGGAGGCCGAGGCAGGCAGATCACGAGGTCAAGAGATCGAGACCATCCTGGCCAATATGGTGAAACCCTGTCTCTACTAAAAATACAAAAAATTAGCTGGGCATGGTGGCACACACCTGCAGTCCCAGCTACTTGGGAGGCTGAGGCAGAGGCAGGAAAATCACTTGAACCTGGGAGGTGGAGGTTGCAGTGAGCCAAGATCGTGCCACTGCACTCTTGCCTGGCAACAGAGCCGGAGACGGAGCTCCAGAGAGAGATGGAGTCTCAAAAAAAACAACAACAAAAAAAAATCTTTTGTAAAATGAGAAGGGCCTTTGCTGTACTGCTAGCCTCCAGAAGTCACTATCCCTGCCATGCTCTACCCATCCATTGGCACAAGCTACAGAGGAGTAAAGACCCCAGAGATGACAGATTCAAGGGATTCTGGGTATGGGGTGTGGCCCAAGGCCCAGATGTATGCCTTAAGCCAGAACTAGGTAACCAACCCCACATCCCCCGACCCCCACCATGTCACCTATATCAGCATGCTAGGTCTCCAGGGAGCCTATAGTCTGAGGTGGTTAGATGGCTGGCCTGCCCTCTGCCCAGGAACCAGGGGTGGGTTGGATCAGGGCCTGTCCCTTTCAACATGGGACCAGCGACTCGACAGGAGTCCATCAGCAGCCTCCTGAGGCTCCACAGGTGCAGTGGGCATCAGCCTTGTCCTCTGGCCAGCCCTGGGAGGCTCACACCACTCCAGCCCAGACAGGCAGGGGCCACAGGGAAGAAGCAGTCCCACCCAAGCCTTGGTGAGGGCTCAGCTTCCAGCAAAGGGAAACAGATCCATTCCAGTCAGAGGAGCTTCACATGGAAGGGGCAGCCAAGCTGAACAAGAGACCCCCTTTGGGCCTGAACACATGGGTCCAGCCAGAACCCCAGAGTCAGGAGTCACCCCTTCCCTGCTTCCGGGTACAGCAGCTCTAGCCATACTGACTCCACTCCTTGCTCACTGGGACACCCAAAGCTTAGCTAGACTACGCCCTCAGTTTCCCCAACTGTAAAGCAGGGAGGACCACAAGCCTGACCTTACAGGACAGTATGAGGATGAAACATGTTGCTGAGCATAGGAAGCTTAGCAGGGGTGCTAGACATAGCTTCACCCACAGGCTTCCTCTGTGGACCCTCCAGGATAGCCCAGGCCTCAGTGAGGGCTCACTGACCTTCAGGGCACACTTCTGCCCAGTGCGCCGATGGAAGCACTCCAGCACCTTGCCGTTCACACCCAGGCCCAGCACCTGCTTGGACAACTGGTAGTCGTCGGTCACTGCGTACTTCTTGGGCTCCCGCCGCCCCCCTGGAGCACCGCCCAAGCCGGGTCCGCCGGGTGCAACTGACGGGGGCACAGGGCCCCCCTGCTCATCTGCTGTTTCACCATCCATGGCCCCCGCGGGGCGCTCGGAGGCGGCCCCAGCCTGGCGCTTCTAGCCGCACCTGGGGGAAAGGGGAAGAGTGAGTCCCGCCCAGACTTTTCCAACACACCACAGCTTTGGAGCCTCTGAATTGGGCTGGGCTGCTAGCCCGGGGCAAGCTGGGAGTGCGGGACGAATGGCCAGAGAGTACAGACTTGCCGCAGGGGTCGGTGGTCGCGCGGCCGGGTACAAGCGAGCGCCGCCCGGGCACGTGTCAAGAAGGGAAGGGGCCGGGCGCCTAATGGCCGCGAGGTCCCCGAAGGAGGCCGCAGAGGGGACCCAGGAAGGCGTACCTGGCGAGGGCGTACCTGGCGGCAACGCACCTTGCTGAGGCACCCGCGAGGGCCAGGGGCGGCGGTCGCGGGAGCTGGCGGCCGCAGAGCGCCCAGGGCCGAGAGTCGCGCTGCCGGCGCCCACGTGACCTCCCCCGCCCTCCACCCCCAGCTCCCTGCGCGTCATCCCAACTTGGGGCCTCGCTAGGTCAGCCTTAAAGGGCCAGGCGGGTCTCGACTGGGTCCCGCCCCCGAGCCGGAACAAAATAGGAGGCGTGGCTTCCCGAGGGGGCGGTAACTTCCTCGGTTTCCAGGGACACCACCCAGGGAGGCTCCTGCACTGGCAGTGCGCTACTGGGCGGGTCCCGGGTTTTTTTTTTTTTTTTTTTTTTTTTTTTTTTTTTTTTTT
>NW_016804422.1:269985-404344 GCF_001698545.2 Rhinopithecus bieti
GGGGGGGTTGGGGGGGGGGGGTTTCTCCGGGGGGGGCCCCCCACGGGGGGGCCCCCCCGGGGGGGTGGGGTTTGGGGGGGGGCCGGGTTTTTTTTTTTTTTTTTTTTTTTTTTTTTTTTTTTTGAGACGGAGTCTTGCTCTGCCGCCCAGGCTGGAGTGCAGTGGCCGGCTCTCAGCTCACTGCAAGCTCCGCCTCCCGGGTTCACGCCATTCTCCTGCCTCAGCCTCCCGAGTAGCTGGGACTACAGGCGCCCGCCATCTCGCCCGGCTAGTTTTTTTTTTTTTGTATTTTTTAGTAGAGACGGGGTTTCACCGTATTAGCCAGGATGGTCTCGATCTCCTGACCTCATGATCCGCCCGTCTCGGCCTCCCAAAGTGCTGGGATTACAAGCTTGAGCCACCGCGCCCGGCCAGGGGTCCCGGGTTTTATTCGTGACCTAGAACGTGACAGCGCAGGACGTCTTCTTTCTCTTGAAAGCTCTCCTTGAGTCAGGTGTTTGCTCTGCACGCTGCCAAGGTGCCCTCCAGTATGGCTTGCTAGGCTTCCGACTTGCCTAGTGGTGGCCAACCCTCAGAGTACTCAACTTTTTAATTTTTGCCAACATGCCGAGGGAAGTGGCATCTCGTCGTTGTTGAATTCGCCACTCTTTAGCCTCTGGTGGCTCTGGGCGTCTCCAGCACTGGCGACTGCCCGCTTTTGTGCAGCTCCCGCTTGACTCGTTGCTTCCCTTTGGTATATACAGCGTCCTGGGGACCAGAAATCCCGAGTTGCCATTTGGTCAGATCCGCCAACCTTTCACCTTATGGTTTGGGCTTTTGGCGTCGTGTTTAAAAAGTCTCTGCCCCCCATCCGAGTCACAGATATTCTCCATTAGCTTTCTAGTTTTGCCTTGCACATTTAAGTCTCTGTTAAGCCCATCTTAGACCACATTATGTATTTTGAGCTAGTTTTCCCAACACCGGCTGTTAAACAGCTCTCATTTCACAGATGAGGAAACTGCGGTCCTTGGGGAGAAAACAACTTGTCTAGAGCCATAGGGAGGGTGGCTGTGGCTGTCTCCTGGGACAGATCTGAGCTACTTGCTTGCGCACAGTACGTCACTCCCCCAATCCGGAAGTTGAGGGACCTGAGCGAGCTGGTTCACTTGAGACTGGGAAGGTTGGGGCTCAGGGCAGGGGCTCTGCATGGGCCTCTGCTGTCATCTACAGGCCATCTACAGGACTGCAGGTACCAGGACCTCGGTCCCACTCAGAGGCATCTCCCAGCCATCCTACTCCTGGCGTCCGAATTTAGGCCTAGTGAGCGCCTTCCCCTCAGCCCCACTGGTTAACACACACACACTCAGGGACCCCTGGGCTGCATGTCCAGCCTCATCAGAGAAGTAGCTCTTGGAAAGATGCTCGTCCTGTGAATGAATGAGTGAATGAGTGACTGAAAGGGTGCTACAACTTATTCGTGAGTACCCACTGTGTGCAGTTGTTGAGTGGAGACAGGGTTGGGGGCTCTGCCCCTATTTCTTTCAGGCGACCTTTAGGCTAGCAGTATTCAGTGAAGCAGGAGGCTCCAGACAATAGCCTCAGCTGGCCATAGTGAACACTTCTTGTAGACCAGATGCTGGGTAGGTGCTCTCCCTGGAACCGACCTTACAGAAACTGGAGGAGGTCACACTATCCCTTCTGCCCCACACTACAGACACACAGGACAGAAAAGCCCAGAGAGGTTAGGTGACCTGTCTGAGGTCAGCAGCTGTCATGACAGAGCCCCCATTCCAACTCCAAAGCACAACCTCAAGGCTGGGCTCTTATCCTCAAACTATGGCCTCCTCTCCTAGTCCTTTCTGGCTCCTCGCACAGCCACATGTGCAAAAACATACTCTCACACATGTACACATGCAGTCACACCTTTACACATTGCATACACATTCATATAACACACAAGCACACAGATACACATGCACATGTGCACACACACGCATTTATGCCCAGCTGGACCCAGGACTGATGTCCCTGAGCCCAACCTGAGAATCTGATTCAAGATCTCAGAGCCTCTTAGAAAGCCCTATGATCTGGAAGCTTCTACTGCTGAGGGCACCGAAGAAGGCTCTGCTCTCTAAAGGCAACTAGTTTGAGTCTGGTGAACCTGAGGCTGAGCAAAATGTCATTCTGGATGAGCAGAAGGCTAGGCAGCTGAGGGTGGAGGCTGGCTCCTTGCCTCAGCCAAAGGCATCTCACTGAATGTTACATGAAGATGTCTTGTTTCTTTAAAATGGAGTTAGAGTATAATTGCTCTAAAAAGTTTATAATTGTATTTTAAGCTTGTCTCTTTTATTAAAATTTTAAGTTGCATAAGTAAAACTTGCTCATTGTCATTAATTCAAATTATACAGAAGTATGAAAAGTAAGCAAAGGTGCTGCTTCTCCCCTCCCAGTCCCTATAACCAGTGTCCATGCTTCCATAGGCACATGCATTCCCCCCATGGGTCCATCAGAGAGATGACTTGCAACTACTCACCTAGCCCAGGAAAGTCAGAATATGTGGTTTTCCCTTAGTGCTCATGTTCCAGCAACCACCTGCCACATCCCCTCCACTATGATGGGAGGATTTGGCATGTGGGATGGCTAGGCCTGGTGAGGAGTGGGTTCATGGTGGCAGACTCTGCCACACAGCCCTTCATATAGCTGTGTGTCCAAGGGGACAGAGACTTTGGAATAGCTTAAAGTGAAGGTGGCTAAATCCTAAACACACACACACACACACACACACACACACACACACACACACATTCTGTCCTTCCTGGAGAGGGGAGGCTGCACATGATGACAGGCTGGAGGCCAAATGAGGGAGACTTTGGGGAAGGCACTGCTGTGTATTCTTGTGACTCATCTTGTGATTGTTCTGGGTAGGGAGGGTCAGGGGAATCTTGCAGTAAGGTCAATCCCTGGGGTGCAGGGGAGGGTATCCTAGAAGGGAGGAATCTATGGAGATTTGGCTAGTGAGGGCATGAGAGGAGCCACCGCTAGGTGGCAGTGTGGGCTCAGCAATCAAAGCCGGGGCTTCTAGGGAGCAACTAGGGCAGGAGAATGAAGTACTAAGTTGGCCAGAGGGACCCACAATGCCTGAGGCAGGCACTTGGGGCAGAACAGGGGCACATCACTATTTCCAGCATGCAGGTGAGGTGCGAGTGCTGTCATAGTCACACACACACAAAACTAGTTGGAAGGCCAAAAGCCTTGGGATCCTTTGGTTTACGCATAGATCGCATAATCACTGGCCTCTGTAGGAGATGCTTTCAAAGGGACACCCATGGTGCTCTCACATTGACAGGCCTGGGGGCAGAGAAGCTTCACTGAGGACCTTAAAGCTGGATGTCTAGGAGTTGGCAGATCACCAGCACCCACAGAGGAAGTAGGAGGAAGTGTGTAGGCTCCTGACTTCAACCATTACTTGCCAGTTGGGAGATCAAGGGTATACTGTAACCTCTCCATGCCTCAGTTTCCACACCTGTAAAGAGGAGATAATATGTGGTAGTTGTGACAACGACATGAGGCTGCAAATTGCTGAGAGTGCTTGGCACATAGTAAGTGTTCAGTTGAATAGTTATGGTGAGGGATAAGAAGTATAGTTTTGGCAGAGAGCTTGGGATTTGGCCCCATAAGAGACCCAAGTTCAAAATTGTAACTCTGTTGCCTGGCAGCTGCAAAGTCCTTTTGTCTTCATAGTAATGAGACAGTGGGCAGTTCCTTCTGCTAAGTCAGTGGTCCACACAGGGGCCAAATACCAGGCTATCCAGGTATCCCACCCCTCAAGGTGGGTTATAAGGTATCCATCCCCTCTACCCCCATTCCAAGAAACTTTAAAATGGAGTTAGAGTATAATTGCTCTAAAAAGTTTATAATTGTATTTTAAGCTTGTCTCTTTTATTAAAATTTTAAGTTGCATAAGTAAAACTTGCTCATTGTCATTAATTCAAATTATACAGAAGTATGAAAAGTAAGCAAAGGTGCTGCTTCTCCCCTCCCAGTCCCTATAACCAGTGTCCATGCTTCCATAGGCACATGCATTCCCCCCATGGGGTGTTGGGACGGCCGCTTCTGACCAACTCAGGAGGGGGCTGGCAGAGTTGCACTGATGAAGCCTGGCTTCCCTTCAGGAAAGCTGCAGAGAAGTTACTGCCCTGAAGTCTGACACTTAAACCATTTTCCCCCAGTTTCATAGGGTTTTGCTTTCAGGTCTCTTGCCTTCTGCCATTCTGGGCAGAGCAAGCTGAGCTCTGTCTTCCCTGGACGCTATCGTTCAGGCCCTTCAACACAGCCAGGGGTCTATCATACCTGCCCAGGATCTCAAAGCTAGCCTCCTTTCTGAGGACCCTGGGTGCACACACTGGGAGGGGATGGGGGTTGGGGAGTGGACCCTGCGACCTCTCCAAATCCCACAGTTCTTCTGGCCCAAGGATTTGGAGGAGATTCACACAGACCCCACATAGATGCTCCACAGTGAATCCAGTGAACTGAAACAGGTGGAGAGGGTTCTGGTAGGAGTGTGGGCTTCTGATTCAGAGCTGGGATCAAGCTCTTACCCTGCCATTTCCTAGCATTTGTTCCCTGGGGCTGTCTTCCGTCTGCATAATGGGAGCAACACCAGTTGTAGAGGCTCGAATGCAGCAAGTACTCCCTGTAGATAAGAGCGAGTGTTACTACTCTGCCCCACCACCCTGCCCCAACCTCTACTACCCTGCTCCCAGATTATCTCCCAATGTTTTGAGCTGCAGGACTCTCTCAGCATTTTTTGGGGGGGCGTGGGGCACCAACCCAGAGTCCGGGCCATCTGGGGCTGTCTCTGCTTGCTTCCTCCAATTTGTAGTCTCTTGTCCCCTGACTGGCCGGGCCGGCCAGAATTTGAAAAGTTGGGATGTGCTTTCTCCTTCAACTCTTTCAAAGGAAACCTTCTTGTCTGGATCTTTCTGGCTGTGGTGACCGCCGGCTTGACCCCAGTGGACCCACTCATTTCTGGAACCGTCCTCTGCACCCTCCCTGCCCTAAGTCCCGCTCCAGACCTCACCCCATGCCACCCAATCCGACACCCGACACACAGAGTCCTAGGGTCCAGGAGCGGCCATCCCAACACCGGGCGCTTGCCCACACCGACAGACCTCCTTGGAGGAGTCGCTAGTAGGGAGGACAAGGCCGGGACTCCGCCCCCCGCCCTGCCAGGAGTTCCACGGCGAGATAAGCGGGCCCTTCCCCAACGACGCAGAATGCCAGAAGGCAATCTGGGCGCGGGTTGCTGAGCCCGGGCCCCTCCTTAACTTTCCCCACCCGGTCTTTCCCTACTGATCTCTCCGTCCTACCCCGCTGGGTAGCGTCAGCCCCGGGTCCACGCGCTGCTATTGGCCCTCCCCGACCGCTCGGCTCCACCTTCAGCGTCGCGATTGGTCGGCTCGCAGGGCCCCGCCCCGTTTTCCTGGAAAGTTCCTGGAAATCTGTCAAAGTATTTCCTTTCACTGCCCAGGGCCCCAGACCCGGCGACGGCGCCCGCGCACCCCGCCCGGGCCCCACCGCTCAGCCTGCGGTTCTAGGAAGACGCCGCTTCCGGGAAGGGCTGGGACGCGGCAGACAAAGGATTAGGCAGCAGCTCGCCCCGCCCCGCTCGTCCGGCCCGCCCCACCTTGCCCTCGCAGGCGGTCCGCGCCACTGCCTCTCAGTCCCTGCCCTGCGCCCGCGCGCCCCGGGAGCCTACCCTGCACACACTCCGCGCCCACTGGTTCCCTCCCGCCGCCGCCGTCCAGCCGAGTCCCTACTCCGGAGTCGCCGCTGCCGCGGGGACATGGTCCTCTGCGTTCAGGGGTAAGCGCGGCTCTCTGCCCCCGCCCGGCCACCAAGAGGGGCGCACAGGAGAACAGGGGCCATGTGCTAGCTGCCGGGCATTGGGAGGGCTTGACCGGCCAGAGGTGACTGAGCGCGGACAGACCTCGGGAGCGAGGCTCTGTGTGGGGCTGTGACACTCCTACTCCCCACCCCCACACACTCACCTCAATTCCCACTGTGGATTGGGAAACCCGGGGCTGGCCGGCTACAGGAGGAATTTACAGGGTGGGCTCAGCCTGGGTTCTTACTGGAGCAGATAGACGCCAACAGCAGGGCGTCCACCAAGATGTGGCCAACAATCCCAGATCTTCTTCTGGGCCCAGAGCACTCTACGCTAGCCTGCCGGCTGCCCTGCCTACTAGTAACCTTGGACCAGCCCCTGGCCCGCTCTGTCCTGGTGTCCCCTCTCCTGCCCCAGGCTAGCAAATAGGCTCTTCTTGGGAAGACAGTCCGAGATCCTTGCCTTTCCTCAGGCTGGCACCTGATGGTCAGCAACTCTTGGGAGCAACCCTTTCAACCAAAGGGTCTGATGCCGGCCATGGTGATCTGACAGGAGTTCAGGGAGCTCCAAGGAGAGAAGAAGGTATAAATGGGTGTTCTGCACTCAGAGAGAACTGGGTGGCTGTGCTTATCACAACTGGCCTGGTGCCAAGTGAGGGAGGGTGGAAGGTGAGGCCAGGGAAGAGGACATGAACGTGCTGGGAAGACTACTTCTCCCTTGCTGTCTCCAGCAAGTTCCTTCCTCCTGTCTGCATTCTGGGACTCCTGAATACCTGCCCCACGACTACCTTCCTCTCCAGGAGCCTCCCCCTGCATTCTGGGGTCCCATAGCCTCTTTCACTTTTTACCCTAGCTGAGCACCCCTTATAAGCTCAGGGCCAGTGTTGGGTGTCGGGGAACAAAGTTTTTAACAGACTGCTGGGCTCCAAAGCAGGCACACACATGTACCTAGAACACACCAGCCACTGTCCCCACCATGATGATGACACAGCCATGGACACACCCCTGCCCAGGTACACAGTCACTCACCAGGAGCTTGTGGTGATCAACACAGCTATTCATACACCCAGCTACCACGTCAGCCCCAGAGGTGCCCACACCCACAGGTGGAATCTGTCTGAGGACCGGCTAAGCTATCTGGACATGGCCACCCACAGAGGTTCCAGCCTGACTGGCTAGCCACCAACCATGCCTCTGGGAAGGTAGCTCTGGGCCCGAGCAGGCAGGTCATCTCAAAATTTGGCCTCCAGTTCTCCAAGAGGGATTTCCGAGCTCCCACAGCACAGCCAGGGTAGGTGTGGAACAGTTTTTGGCAGTCTGTGGTGTGCCAGAGTTGTGTGGCCCTTTCTCACTGTGAGTGGTCATAGGGCCATGATTTATTAGAACCTAGAGGGTCACCTATAACCTACACAGGAGTCAGGTCTGGCTCCTGCTACCGGCTCCTGCCTTCCCCTCCCTGCCTCACAAGCAATACTGGCGCTGTTTGCCCATGCTGTCCTCTCTGCCTGGGGTCCCTTCCCCCAGCTCCTTCCTTTGTCCTGGAATACTCAGCTCAGGAGCAAGCAGACCCTGACTCCCCCACGACACCTGCAGTTTTATGACTTTGCATTATAATTACTTAGTGCCATCTTCCCCAGCCAGTCTGGTTGTCCTTGAGGGCAAGGCCATGGTTTCATTATCTCAGTGTCCTGAGGCCCAGCCAGGGACTAGACCCAGAACTGAGGCTTGGAGATGTATTTTGCAAGGAGTGAGGGAGGAGCAGCAGTCTTCTTGGGGAAGTAGAGCCAGTCCCTGCTGCTTTCCCAAGGAGGAAGCCCTAGTATCACCATGCTGGGTGGGCTTCCCCTAGGAGAAATCCCCCTACTCAGAATTTGGTCGGTTTGGTTCCCTCAACCCCAGCCATCCAAGAATATGGTGTTACTGAACCTCTCAGTGTGTGAGTTCGTGGGACCCTTTATTTCGGGAAAGAGAAACTGAAGCCCAGTGAAGAGCAAGCTTTGTACAAGATCATAGAGCCTGATAGGGCTGGCTTGCCAGGGTGGGATCTGGAGTGTGGGCTAGGTCCCTGCTATTTGGTGGGAGCTCATACTGACAGGAGGTGAGACTTGCCAGTGCCTTTAGAGGCCACTGTCCACCCCAGACCCTCCACTGAAGCAGAGGCCAGGATAGGCTGACTTGTATGGGCAGGGGATTATTTCAGTCTCTATGTCCTGGCCATTGTGGACCTAGGTCCCTCTGAGAGACACTCCTATCCATGGGGAGGTAGCGTGTGACCTCAGGCAGCCTACCATAATCCTGGGACTTCTCTGGAAGACCCCACACAGATCTATTGTAGGATAAATCTACCTGTCTATCGTAGATCTATCGCTCAACTAGGACTGTTCGTTAGTGGGCCACTTAGTCAGCCCACCTCAGCTAGGAGGGCATAAAACATGAAGCTACTTTGCACTGAATCCTATCAGTGTGGCAAGAACATTAGAAATGCCTATAGGGAATGATCTGTGTTTTTGGTTGATGTAAAATAGAGAGCGATTAATTACTGTTTAGTAAATGCGGGGCAGTGGAAAAGAATCTTTCAAAAGAGGATCCCCACATGGAAACAAGGGGGCTTTTGTGATGACAAGCGGGGAATGAGATACTGGACTAACTGAGCCCATGGCTGGGTAGAGGGGAAGCTGAGGCTTATAGTGAGATGGGCCAGCCAGAGGTCATGCAACTAGTCTGGGGCCTAGGGGGTGTCTCTGGAGATGGGAGAAGCATGGGTCCTCCACTCACTGCTCATCCACTGCTTTCTAGACCTCATCCTTTGCTGGCTGTGGAGCGGACTGGGCAGCGGCCCCTGTGGGCCCAGTCCCTGGAACTGCTCGAGACAGTCATGCAGCCCTTGCCTGCTGGGGCCTTCCTGGAGGAGGTGGCAGAGGGGACCCCAGCCCAGATAGAGAGTGAGCCAAAGGTGTTGGACCCCGAGGAGGATCTGCTGTGCATAGCCAAGACCTTCTCCTACCTTCGGGAATCTGGTGAGTCTGAGAGGGGAGGCAGGCCTTTTCCTGGGTGGTCTGGTGGAAGAAGCTGAGTTCTGCCATTGAGTCTGATTTGAGATGCATAGCCCTGCCCAGGAGAGTCTGATGGGAGAGGCACAGCCCTCTCCAGGGAAGTGTGAAGCGAGAGGCATTGCCTTGCTTTACCCTGGATTGGTACCCCCAGCTAATTTCCACTATGTCCCTTGTCCCCTCTGCACTTGCCTAGGCTGGTATTGGGGTTCCATTACGGCCAGCGAGGCCCGGCAACACCTGCAGAAGATGCCAGAGGGCACGTTCCTAGTACGTGACAGCACCCACCCCAGCTACCTGTTCACGCTGTCAGTGAAAACTGCTCGTGGCCCCACCAATGTGCGCATTGAGTATGCTGACTCCAGCTTCCGTCTGGACTCCAACTGCTTGTCCAGGCCACGCATCCTGGCCTTTCCAGATGTGGTCAGCCTTGTGCAGCACTATGTGGCCTCCTGCGCGGCTGACACCCGAAGCGACAGCCCTGATCCTGCTCCCACCCCGCCCGCCTATGCCTAAGGAAGATGCGCCTAGTGAATCCAGCACTGCCTGGCTCCTCCACCAGCTACTGCTGTACACCTAAACTCGGTACAGCCCTTTGTACGCAGAAGCGTGCCCGCAGCCTGCAACACCTGTGCCGCCTTGTCATCAACCGTCTGGTGACTGACGTGGACTGCCTGCCACTACCCCGGCGCATGGCCGACTACCTCCGACAGTACCCCTTCCAGCTCTGACTGGGCCGGGCACCCTGCCCAGCCTCACCCAGTTGCACCCTGGAGGGGACATCAGCCCCAGCTGGACTTGGGCTCCCACTGTCCCTCCTCCAGGCATCCTGGTGCCTGCATACCTCTGGCAGCTGGCCCAGGAAGAGCCAGCAAGAACAAGGCATGGGAGAGGGGAGGCGTCACACAATCTGGATGTAAATGCCCCCAGGGCCCTTGTGGCTTCATTACACTGAGCCATATGTCAGAGGATGGGGAGACAGGCAGGACCTTGTCTCACCTCTGGGCTGGGCCCAGACCTCCACTCACTTGCCTACCCTGGCCACCTGAACTGTATGGGCACTCTCAGACCTGGTTTTTCAATCCCCAGGGTCAGGTAGGACCCCTACCGGCAGCCAGCCTCCATTTCTAGGAGGATGACAGGCAGAGGAACTGAGGTCAACCATGACTAGTGACCCCTTGTTGAGGGGTAAGCCAGGCTAGGGGACTGCACAATTATATACTATTTATTTATTTATTCTCCTTGGGGTTGGTGTCAGGGGTGAACCAACCCCACCTCTATGCCCGGAGCCCTGGCAGTCCAGAGACCCCAACTCTGCCCTGGCTTCTCTGGTTCTTCCCTGAGATATGTTGCTGGAACCAAGGCAATCCTGGATGTCCTGGCACTGACCCACCTGTCTGTGAATGTGTTCACTCTCTTCTGCCCCCAGCCATACTTGGGGAGGATGGACAACTACAATAGATAAGAAAATGCAGCCAGAGCCTCAGTCCCCAGCAGAGCCTGTGTCTCACCCCCTCACAGGACAGAGCTGTGTCTGCATAGAGCTGGTCTCACTGTAGCACAGGCCCCGGGGAAATGCCTGTGCTGTCAGGAAGGTGGGGTGCTAGTTTGGGGACCGCCGCTGCAGTTCTGCTGGGTCTGCTTCCTGCCCAGGAAGGTGCCTGCACATGAGAGAAGGAGAGAAATACACGTCTGATAAGACTTCATGAAATAATAATTATAACAAAGAACAGTTTGGTGGTCTTTTCTTTTCCACTGATATTTCTGTAATGACATTATACCTTTATTACCTCTTTATTTTATTACCTCTATAATAAAATGATACCTTTCATGTATGGAGCCTTCAATGCGGCCGCTTTTGAGTTGTGTACACAATGTGTCCCCTTTGATCTTGTTATCATTAGCCCCCATTTGATATCTGGGCTAGTGGAGAGGCCCAGAAACCCTATGTGGCTGAGCAGTCCCTGCTGGGGACTCACTGAGGAGTGGAGGAGACAGGGAGCAGCCTCTCCTGTCGTCTCCCCTGGGTCCCCTTGGGAAATGGGAGCTAGGAGACGAAGGCCAGTTAGACTGCCTGCAGGGTGATTGTCCTGGCCACTGCCAGGCAGGGGCTGGGGGGAGGTTGGCAGAGGGGCACCAGCCCTGAGAGATGTGTAAACAAGAAATGCCAACTCCAAATCGCAGGTGGAAAATATCCAGGGGGAGAGAGCTGTGGACCACTCCTGGGGTCAGTGTCTTGAGATGAGGAAGCCAGTAGTCAGAGAGATTAGGGCTGGTTCTCCTAGAAGAAGGTACAGTGAGTGCAAAGGCACCGAGGCATGACTGAGAGGCCCATGCTCCTGACACAGAGACCTGAGGAGGGCTTGCTCTGCAGTGGGGCAGGGCAATTGAATCAGGGTAGGGGCCAGTGAGCTGGCGGAGTCTGGCCTGGGGCAGGGGTGTCCAGATTCTGGTCCAGACTGGTTGGAATTGGGGCATCCTTTCTTCTCTCTCAGGGTTCAGCACACCAGAAGTGTGTGGAAGAGCAGTTACAATGAAAACACCCTCCTTTACCAGACAGTCTGACTTTGGAACACTATCTGTTGCGATCGCCCTGTGTCCTGAAGTTTTCTGCACCTTTGCTTGAGGGCCCCACAGGAAAGCTTCTCTAAAGCTTTCTAATCTTTATTCTGGAAACAATCCTAACCTTCCTGTTGTCTTAGCCCTCAAGCAATTAGAAGTTTTAGAGTAAAAGAGACACTTGTTGGCAAGTTGAGAGCAAGAAAGGGTGAGGAGTGACAGGCTGATGACAGGGAGGGGTGAGGACGAGGATAGACAGCAAGAACCATGGAGTTCACACAGGACTCTGGGGACATGGAGGCTGTCATGGCAAAGAATAGGCCTGACGTTAGGTGAGAGTGGGCAAGAGGTGGATGATGGAGGGAGGGCTGTCTTTCCTGGATGTGGCGCCCAGACCCAGGTGGCCAGCCACGTGCCTTCCCTGTTGCTGGCGGCGGCCTGGGCACTTGGCTGTCTGTAGGGCCAGATGGCACACTTCCTTCAGGTCACCATGACCCAGCCAGGGGTATTTGCAGTTCCTCATTCCTTCAGTCTGAATTTCAGCTGCTTCATTGCTTCCAGAATACCTGAGGTAACTGCTCTGTCTGCTTCACCCCAGATTTGTCACCTAGTGGACGGGTAGTGGACACAGAGGGGCCAGTGTCAAGCTCTTCCTCACCTGGTGCTGCAGCCTGGACAGAAAGCTGCTGTGGCGAGAGGAAGCACAGAAAACTGCTTTGTCCACAGAGAGAAAAGTCTCAAGGTGCCTGCCAGGTGCTGGGCATGGGCCGAGGGCTTGCACCTCATACAGCACTCACCACAACTGTGGGAGTCAAGTCCAAATATTACCCACACTCCACAGATGAGGAAACCGAGGCACACAGCAGGGAAGGGGCTGACCAAGGCCACTCAACAAGTGGGGCTCAGAGCAGAGCTAACCCTGGGGGGTCCTGACTGACCTTTTGTCCTCTGGATTACTACATGAGATGGGGAGAACAGGGATGGCGGCTTCCAGGCAAGTTGCTCTAGGATGCTGTTTTCAATCTCCTGGTCTCCCTGCCTGCTGAGAGCTCTTGGCCACTGGCCTGGCCACCAAGGTCCTGTTCTCTTCACCCTGGCCTCAGCTCAAGCCAGGGCCCAGCTCCTATCTGGGGAGGGGCTGCCAGCTACTTCTGACTCCCAACATGTTCCAGGTTCCATCTTCTTTTCTTGTTTCCCTACCAGGGTAGTGAATGATGCCTGCCCAGACCCCAATCAGAGATTCAGCCTAACAGATACTGAAGATCCGCTGGCCAACACGATCACCACTGGGTGGTCCTGGCCTAGGAAAAGGGGCACACATGTTGACACTAGCCAGGAACAAAGGGATGAGCTTTCTGGTGAGTGCAAGGACCCTGCACAACATACAAACAGTAACGAAGGTCACACTTTACCATTAAGTCCTCCACCAGCACACGTGCTCCAAAGGCACCAACTGGGCCAGACTCCATCTAGGTCCTGGGGACAGCAGGAAACAAGACAGACACGGTCCCCACCCTCATGGGGCTCATGGGTTAGTGGGAGAGACAGAGAGTGAACTAGTGAACAAATGGGTGCACAGGACAAGCTTTGAGAGTGTAAAGAAAGAAAAGCAGGGGGTGCGGGGAGAGTAACTTTGGGTACAGGGACACCCTACAGCTGGGAGGGCATTGGGGATAGCTCTGCAACTTTGGGTGGCACTGAGCCTGGAGACCCAAGCAAAGAGCAGGAGCTGGCCATGCAGACAACTTGCAGAAAGGATGTCCCAGGTGAAAGGAACTACAAGCGCAGTGGCCCTGAGGCAGAAACCTAGAGCCCAGAATGGCTGCCCAGAAGGGGTGGGAAGGGCAAAGGAATCAGGTGGATTTTATTTGAGGATGGCGAAGCACCTCTACAGAGCCTACCTAGCAGGGGAGTGCTGTGATCTGCCCCTCATTTCTAAGGGAGGTATCTGTACTCATGAGGGCCTGGAGGCAGGAGGTCAGAAAGAAGGATCTGGAGGGTAGAGTGTGGGAGCAGGGGCAGGAAGAGGTGAGGGCAGCAATTCTGTGACTCTGGATGGGGTTCCTGCCCCACTAGCAGAGGCTGTCCTCATCTACAGCTGGAGAGGGAAGGCTCAGAGAGGGATGGTGAGAGGCAGAGCCAGAGTTCACATCCTGATTCCAGACCTTGTTTATGTAACCACTGCTCTATTCTGCCTCCAAGGGGCTGGCTTGCTAAAGCCTAGGCACCCACAGGTTCAGAAGGCATGCAGAAGGGTGGGGAGATTCAGGAGGGCTTTCTAGAGGAGTTGGTCTAGGGGCTGGGCCCTAGAGGATTCTGTCTTCAGGTGGGAAATGGGTGTGGAGATTGATTCTGTGTGGTGTCCCTCCCTGGATTCACAAGCCTCCCTCTGGAATGACCTTGGGACAGAGATGCTACTAAGCCATCCAGGTATTTCTTGTTGCCCCCAAGGAGTATTTGCTGGATACCAGCCCCCTTCAAGCCACGCCACTGGGGTATCATTGGTGCCAGTGTGTACATCTCACTAGGTCCCTGCACCTACACCTATGCTGGACTTTTAATCTACTGACTGAGCAAATCTCTCCTGGCCAAGTCTGAACACACATCTGAGTGGGGCTGGGGGCCATGACTAGGCCCACCTCACTCTCAGATGGGGACCCTCCCATCCTGCACGGCTGCCCACAGTGAAGTGGAAGGTGAGGGGCCGGGGGCCTAAAGGCCTAGAGGCCCGACTATGAAGGCAGGAAGACGCAGGGTCTGTGCACAGGACATCCCAGACTTCTTGGGCTCTCATAAAGGCCCTCTTCCTCCAGGAGAAGTAGGCCCTGTGCAAGCCTGGGCAGCCTTTGACACCAACCTGCTAGACCAGTTTTAATATAAAGTAGGCTTGAGCTTTGCCAGAAATTCAACAGCCTCTCATGGTGGATGCGTCCTCCCTACCCCTCCCTGGCTCACGTGGGACACCCAAGGGGTCACTCCAAGAGTCACTCTGGGGCAGCAGGCTGGAGTTCCCACATCTGAGACTCAAGCTCGAGGAAGTCCCTGGAGGTTTAATTTTGGTCAGAATGCAGACCTCAGAGTGGTTGGAGAGTGGCTGGGCCTCGATGCTGGAGAATGGGGAGTGAATGGAAACGGATGCTCTGAGCAGGAGGAGACACAGCAGGCTCAGGGCAGGGGAGCTTTTGTGATGTGGTCAAAGCTTCTTGCTCAGTGGAAAGACAGTTGCTTCCATGACCCGGGCCTCATTAAAGCAGGCAGGGCCTCTGAGGGCTACAGGAACCTAGGACTGCCATGACTCCTCCAGGCAGCCCTCCAGGACTATCTCACCCACACAGACCCTACTAGTGAGATGCTTGTGCTGGCACCGATGATGCCCTGATGGCATGCTTGGTGGGAGGGTGGTATCCGGCAAATGCTCCTCAGGGCAGAGTCCTGCTCTAGGGACTCTCCCCACACCCAGCACCCATGAGCCACATGGAGCACTTCCTGTCACCAGAGCTGGGCTCCTCCACCTGAGGTGGGGGTTGCACTCATAGTCCAGACTGGGCCAAAGCTCTGTTCTTCAAAGTACCTCCCAACCCTCAGCCTCCTCCCAGGAAGCACTTCACTGCTCCCACCCCTACCAGCCTCATGTCAGCGACATCACGTGTGTGTGTGCGCGTGTGCACGCGCGCGTGCGCACGCGCGTGTGCGTGTGCTGACCTTTCCACTTGGCCAACATTCCTTTGTTTTTCTCAGCTCCTTCAAGTGGATGGCTGTGGGAGGAGGAGCTGCTGGGAGAGTAGGTTCTCAGGAAACATTTCCCCCAAAGCTCCAGAGACACGGAGCCCAGGAGACACGAGAAAATGAGACTTAACCAGAAGGAGAGGTGTTCCAAGGGCAGTTCGAGGGGTGTGGGTGAGAGACAAGGAGAGACCCCTGGCAGAGATCACTGTTAACCCTGGTGTGTGAGTGCCTGCGGGGGCATGCTCCCAGGCATCCTTGCCAGAGCAGCACCATCAGCCTGGCACCTAGTGGGCAGGCTGAGCTTATAAGGGCAGCCAAAGATGGGTGGCCCTAGGCAAGTTGCTGCATCTTGCCGGGACATATACGGCTCAGAGTAGGCCAGGGTCCTGGGTTTGCTATTGTGGGATCAGTTCACTCTCTCTCCTGCCCAGAGGCGCCTGGTTGGGAACTGTGGACTTTGGGGGCAGGAGCACCCCCTCCCAGCACCTTGACAATTACCCCCTTTCTCTTCTGAGTCTCAGTGAGTAACTGGGGTGGATGCTAGCTTCCAGAGGACCCCTGGGCCTTGCAGAGGGCAGAGAAGGCCTGGCGTGGGCACCCCCCACCCCCAGCCTGGGTGAGGTGTTTTCGCCAGAATTGCAGCAGCTGCGGCTGGAGGCCTCTTCCCAGGAAGAGCAGAGCGCCTCTTCCAAGAACTCAGAGGAGGCCGCAGGCGGGAGGGGAAGCGGGGGAGTTAATTTTAAACCACACTGCCTTCAACGCTTCTCAGGAACTGGTTGCTCAACGTGATCTGGCAGGTCCCAGGCGGCTGGGCAGGCCTGGTGCCAGCTCAGAGGTGGCGGGTGGAGGACACACCCCAGGGGGAGGCCCGGTGACCTTGAGGGAAGTTGGGCCCTGTCCTTGACCACTTATCAGGGCCTGTCCCCCATTCACCTGACCCAACTTGCTGGGGGGTGTGAGGTGGGGTGATTTACTGAGTTCTAACCAGGCAAGGTAAAACCATAACAGAATTAATAACACAATTGTCATGGCCTTCCAAGGGCCCCAAGACTGACGATCCCATCCCCTTTCCCTGCTCAGAACCTGCCTGTCCTGCACCCTGGCCTGTCCTCTGGAGGTTATCTGATGAGGGCCTATTCTAAGGGTAAGACCTGTGCTGATTCTGTATGGGACCCTGGTACCAGGCTAGTCGGGGGAGGAGAGGTGGGGGGGTGGAGGGTGACATGTGGCAAGCTGGTGGAAGTTCTGGACCTAGGGAGTGAGCCTCCTTTTTGTGCAGGGAGAACTCATGGGCCCGTACCCCATGGTTGACTGGAGTCAAAGCACCCGCATTTCACCGACCTCCTGTCTCCCACCCTAGTGTGGCCAACCACTCCTGGCTGACAGCCTAGGTCCACCTCCCAGTGTCTGGTCCATGGGATGTTCTCCCTGCAGAGACATGTCCCAGGGCACCCCTTCCCCACTACCCCACTGGCTGCCCTCTGAGACCCCAGCAGTCTGGGCAGAGCAAGCCTTGAGTTCTAGGAAAGGATCCTAAGCAAATGCTGCCAAGAGCTGCAGTTCTTGGAACCAGCACTGCAGGGTGAGGGGACACTTCCTGGAACCTGCTGGCCCTTCCAGGGAGTGAGGCTCAGAGAACAGCCAGTGACCTGGGGTAAGTGGGGGGAGAGGGTGCTGAGCCCTTAGCTTGGGTCTCTGCCTCCAGGAAGCCCTCCCTGACTGCAGGTGCCTCCTTAGACTCCTCCATGCCTGTGCTGGATCTGGCATGACCTCTGAAGTGCCCAGTGTCCAGCCTGGCAGAGTGGACGACGAGAAACAGGTGTTAGCAGAGAAAAAAAGGGCATGTGTACCTGTGGAGGCAGCATGTGGGTGTGGGTCCACAGGGAAAGCAGGAGGTTAGATAGGAGTGTCCTCCCTAGGCCAGTGGGCAGCCGGGGGTGTGAAGCTCCAAGGGAGAGTAGGAGGGAAAGCAAGGTGGGGTCAGCAGTGCCAGGCCCTGCTTACTGAGCCCTCTTTGCTGGTGGGCAGGCAGCCTCTGGCTCTAGTCACTCCAGGCCAGCCTTGTCTCACCCACAGTTCCCTGTCCCACAGCAGGGAGCCTAGGCCCCAGCTTCAGCGTCAAGCCACCCAGGACATGCATCCAGCCTGTTGGAGAATGGCCTGGAGAATGCAGAGAAGCTGCAGTGGGTGGGCACCTACACCTGTCTGGGACTGGGTTGAAGTCTGGCCACATCTCAAGGGAATGGCCATGAGTGTTCCCATCACGGGATCCCAAGGGCAGCATCGTCAGAGCAGTGGACTGGAAGCCTGGCTGAGGGTGCTGAATGAGCAGGTTAGGGTCGCATAGCTGGGAGGCAGTAGGACAACCTATGACCCATTTACCTTCAGAATGGAGAACCTCCCCTGGCCAACACTGGACAGGGGTGTCAGCAAGAACTTGCCTCTCTCCTCCCACCCTCAGGTCACTCTTTGGCCCTCACTGAGCACAGCGCCAAGCTTGCTACCCACCCACCCCAATGTCACAGAGAAGGTAGGGACAATGCTGGGGTTAAGAAGGGCTAGGCCCCAGTGGGTGGGTGGCAGCTGTGAGGTGGGGCTATGGCAGAGGTCTTCCCACCCCTGCAGGAGGGCAGTGGGGCAGCCCAAGGACACAGGTCATTGCTGTGCTTGCACATTGCAGTGGCCAGTTCTCAAAGGCTACCTGGGGCAACTGGCAGTGGGCGGGAATGCTGCATTCTCTGTCACTTAGAGGCCTTGGTGCCTGCACCCAGGTCAGGCTGGCTGTGGCTGGAAAGAACCTGCTGTGGATGAAATTCACCTGGGGACCACCTGACTTGAGTGAAAAGAGCTATGGGTTTGCAGGGGACTCCGGTGCCCTGCTGCACGTGGTTCTAGAACTAGGTATCCTGCGTCGTGACTTTAGCAAGTCATGAACCCACTCTGAGCCTCAGTTTCTCACTCTGTTTTTGGTGTTTTGTTTGGTTTGGTTTGGTTTTGAGACAGGGTCTCACCCTCTTGCCCAGGCTGGAGTCCAGTGTAACAATCTCGGCTCACTGCAGCCTCTACCTTCTGAGTTCAACCGATCCTCCTACCTCAGTCTCCAAGTAGCTGGGACTACAGGTGTGTGCCACCACACACCACTAATTTTTTGTACAGATCTAGTTTCACCATGTTGCCCAGGCTGGTCTGAACTCCTGGGTTCAAGCAATTCTCCTGCCTCAGCCTCCCAAAGCACTAGGATTACAGATGTGAGCTACTGCACCGGGCCTCCACCTCTGTTTTGGGGACAATGTTATCACTTGCCTTATGGAATCTTTGTAAGAAGGAAATGTGTAGACTTGGTGATTTTTGTTTCTACTCAGAGTCTTCCCCTGGATCCCACCTCACCCCTCCAGCTCCCGCTTCACCATGAGCCCATGGAGACATGAGCCCCAGGACAGCTCTTTTTCTGGTCTCTCTTGCAGCGAGAAGTACCTGTGGGCACACTGGAGCATAGGCCTTGACGTCTGCAGTGCTCCGGGCAAAAGGACAAATGGAGGCCCACACACCAGAATCTAAATATTAAACAACCATAAATCAAGCTGCTAATAAAATGTGTTCCATCCTCCTACTGAACAAATAAGCTTTCATAGCAGTAAAAACATCTGTAAATCTATGGTTTTTATGTCTGAAAGTCCGCAGATATCCAAAATGATGGAACTTAATAATTATCACTCATGTCCAGGTGTTCAGTGACCTGAGGTTTAAGTGAGAGAACGAAGACTTGCCTGATGCCTAAGACATTCTGTATTTATTCTGTAACATTGATTCTCCTCGTCTTTATTCTAGTAAAACGATTGATTATGTTGTTACAGTCAAGACTTCTACACTATTACTGTTCTTTTCGTGGTAATGATTCAAAAGATTAGAATAAGGCTGGACATGGTGGCTCACACATGTAATCCCAGCGCTTTGAGAAACCAAAGTGACAGGATTGCTTGAGGCCAGCAGTTCAAGTTTATAGTGAGCTATGACTATACTACTGCACTCCAGACCAGGCAACAGCACAAGACCCTGTCTCCAAAAAAAAAAAAATTTTTTTAGAAAGACTAAAATAAAATATTGGCCAGATGTAGTGGCTCACACCTGTAATCCCAGCACTTTGGGATTCCAAGGCGGGTGGATCACCTGAGGTCAGGAGTTCAAGACCAGCCTGGCCAACATGGTAAAACCTCATCTCTACTAAAATACAAAATTAGCCAGGCATGGTGGTGCACACCTGTAATCCCAGCTACTTGGGAGGCTGAGGCAGGAGAATTTCTTGAACCCGGGAGGCAGAGGCTGCAGTAAGCCGAGATCGCACCACTGCACTCCAGCCTGGGTGACAAGAGTGAAACTCCATCTCAAATAAATAAATAAATAAAATAATGAAATAAAATATTACATTCAAATAACATAAAAATATGTTAAATGAGATATATCAAAATTTCAAAATATGTTATAGTCCAAAAGTTATTTTTATTTTAAAATTAATTAAATTATTATTATTATTTTTTGAGACAGGGTCTCACTCTTTTGCCCAGGCTGGAGTGCAGTGGTGTAATCTTGGCTCACTGCAGCCTTGACCTCCTAGGCTCAAGTGATCCACCCACCTTAGCCTCCCAAGTAGCTGGTACTACAGGTGTGTGCCACCACACCCCACTAATTTTTTGTATTTTTTGTACAGATGGAGTTTTGCTATGTTTCCCAGGCTACTCTCAAACTCCTAGGCTCAAGGGATTCTCCTGCCTCGGCCTCCCAAAGCGCTGGGCCTTCAGACATAAGCCACTACGCCTGGCCTTAATTGTAATTATTTTTTGAGGGGGTGGTCTTGCTCTGTCACCCAGGCTGGAGCACAGTAGTTTGATCATAGCTCACTGACACCTCAAACTCCCGGGCTCAAGGGGTCCTCCCACCTCGGCCTCCATGAGTAGCTGAGACTACAGGCACCCGCCACCACACCTGGCTAATTTTTGTATTTTTTATAGAGACAGGGTTTCGCCACATTGCTCAGGCTGGTCTTGAACTCCTGAGCTCAAGCGATCCACCCACTTCAGCCTCCCAAAGTGCTGAGATTACAGGCGCTAGCCACCACACCCAGCCTAAAAAGTTATTTTTTAAATAATCAAAATCACCTAGTAAAATTGAGGTAAAACTAACTATAAGTTATAATTGTATTAAAATTTAAATTAAGAAGATTTCAAACTAAAATTTTACTTAACTTTTTGAAATTGTTATTGAATATTGCTAAACATTTTTATAAAAAGAAACCTTAGCAGAGTGCAGTGGCTCACACTTGTAATCCCAGCACTTTGGGAGGCCAAAGTGGGAGGATCGCTTGAGTCCAAGAGTTCAAAACCAACCTGGACAACATAGTGAGACCCTTTCTCTACAAAAAATATTTTAAAAATTAGCCAAACATGGCAGTGCATGTCTGCAGTTCAGCTACTTGGGAGGCTGAGGCCAAAGGATCACTTGAGCCCAGGATTTCGAGGCTGCAGTGAGCCATGATTGTACCACTACACTCCAGCCTGGGTAACAGAGCAAAACTCTTCTCAGAAAGAAAGGGAGAGAAGAAAAGAAATCTTCAGTATTCACAGTCAAATTCTCTGTGAAGGCTGAAGTAGTGTTTGCTCTGCAGTTAGCCAAAGCACAACCTCCATGCATTGCCCTAGAACCTAAACGGTGTTATCATGAGTATGGGTGTTTGGGTTTGTCTCACACTGCACCAGCACTGAGTGTCAATCCCAGTGATGGGAATGCACATGAATTCTTTAATCAATTTATTTGAAATTGATCACTTGTATGTTTGTGATACACTCCAAGGAACAGGCCACAGGCGGATTAGAAGAAAGTGGTAACAGACCAAGCACAATTTCCAGTCAGTGATACTGGAGCAACTTGGAGGGAAAAAAAGTGCAATGTCTACCTCACACCTTCCACCATAAATTCTAGATGGACCAAATATTAAACGTTAAAAATGAAATTCTAAGAGTCTTTTAGAGCACCTGCCCTGAAGTCCCAGCAGTATCAATCCTAGGTGTGGAAACCTCTTCCTTTGTGTGACTCCCCTGCGATGTTTGCAGGACAGGTCTGCAGGAAAGAGAGTCACCCCAGAAATACATTGATGCCTATATAGTGTTATCTCTCCATCTTGGGTTTTTCCCCCCAGAAACGACTCTGAGACAAGCATCCAAATGCAAATAGATTATTTGGGAAGTAATGCCAAGAAGCACCAGTAAGGTATTGAAAGACAGTTCCCCATGGTTCTCTCCTATTTCTGCACACTTGCCAGTAGAGGCACTGGTTGCCCTTATTCTAAACTGTCTTTACAAGGGTGATTATTATAGTGAATAGCGTTAGAAGATAGAGGTAGTATCTCCCTCCAGGGCAAAAGGCAGATTTGTTTATTGTCCCATATACTAAAGATAACATCTCCCACCTGGGCAGGTTTGCTTGCAGCTTATTATACAAGATGTGGGTCCTCTAAATTCAGCATACAGTTTCTCCACTGTAATGCAACCCAATGCATATGCAGGCATCACCGGGCCATCAACACATCACTGTGGGAACTGGGGTTCAAGGAAGTGGTGCAAGAAAATGGTTTTACTCTGTCTACTGCCGTTACTGTAAACAATAATCTGTTTCTGTTTCTGAACCAGGAGTTCTGTGCCTTCTGCCATGATCCTTGAGAATATGACAGACTAACTTGTTTGCTCGAAAGTCAGATAAGCCGGGTGCGGTGGCTCATGCCTGTAATCCCAGCACTTTGGGAGGCCAAGGTGGGCAGATCATGAGGTCAAGAGATTGAGACCATCCTGGCTAACATGGTGAAACCCCGTTTCTACTAAAAATGTAAAATAGGCCAGGCGCAGTGGCTCACGCCTGTAATCCCAACACTTTGGGAGGCCGAGATGGGTGGATCACAAGGTCAGGAGATCGAGACCATCCTGGCTAACACGGTGAAACCCCATCTCTACTAAAAATACAAAAAATTAGCCGGGCACAGTGGCGGGTGCCTGTAGTCCCAGCTACACGGGAGGCTAAGGCAGGAGAATGGCGTGAACCCGGGAGGCGGAGCTTGCAGTGAGTCAAGATCGCGCCGCTGCACTCCAGCCTGGGCGACAGAGCGTGACTCCGTTTCAAAAAAAAAACAAAAACAAAAACAAAATAGCTGGGCATGGTGGCCTGTGCCTGTAGTTCCAGTACTGGGGAGGCTGAGGCAGGAGAATCACTTGAACCCGGGAGGCAGAGATTGCACTCCAGCCTGGCAACAGAGCGAGACTCTGTCTCAAAAAAAAAGAAAGTTGGATAAAATCTCAGCCTTCACACTTACTGATGTAAAATGGGAAACGGGGTGAGACAGGGAAGGAAAGAAAGTCAAAGGAGATAGGTGGGTTAATGAGAGGGTTCCTTCTGTAGGCAACTGAGGCCCAGTCTTCAGTTGAGAGCTGGCAGAAAACACAAGCCATGGCTGTCCCACGCAAGGGATGAGGGAGCTGGACATGTGTTTACCAACTCTCTCTCTTCCTTGGTTTCAGGCTGCTCCAGGGGATTAGCTCTTGGGCACTTTTGTTTACTTACCCACCTGGCCTCTGCAGCAGAGAAAACCTCAGCTCTCCATTGCAACTACTCTGTGGGAACTTGAGTGAGAGGGGATGTGAGCTGTTTGGACCCCACCAGACTGTGATGGAGGCCTGCCTGAATAGTGCCCATTCCTGGTGCTTGGCACAGTGCCAGCAGATGGTGATTGAATGCACGCCCCATGGCCTAAGGATAAGGATCTATTTGCCTGCCTCTATCTATCCTCCACCAGGCCATGAACTCCTTATGAGTAGGGACCATGTCAATTTTTCTTTGGTACCACAGTATGACAGTGTAGTCCTGGCAATCAGCTCACTGAAGGTCTGTTGCATGAATGAAAGTTGAAAAAAAAAAAAAGCCTCTAAAATAAACAAAAATCAGAGTCAGCCAGAACTAGACTGAACCATTAAGTAGAAAAGGGCCGTCTATCCAAAATCAATAGCAAATGCACTCGACAGGGAGGGACCAGAGGCACCCCAAGTGAGAAACAATATACACATGCTCTAGTTGTTACTGTTTTTCAACATTGTATTAAAGGTCTCAGCCAAGCTATTAAACAAGAAAAATAAATAAGAGCCATAAGTATTAGAAAGGAAAAGACAGGCCAGATATGGTGGCTCATGCCTGTAATCCCAGCACTTTGGGAGGCCGAGGTGGGCAGATCACTTGAGGTCAGGAGTTCAAGATCAGCCTGGCCAACACGGCAAAACCCCATCTCTACTAAAAATACAAAAAATAAATTAGCCTGGCATGGTGGTAGACGCCTGTAATCCCAGTTACTTGGGAGGCTGAGCCAAGAGAATCGCTTGAACCTGGGAGTCCGAGGTTGTAGTGCGTGGAGATCACACCACTGCACTGCAGTCTGGGCAACAGAGTGGGAATCCATCTCAAAAAAAAAAAAAAAAAAAAAAGAAAGAAAGAAAGGAAAAGACAAATTTGTCATTATTTTCCGTGGTAAAATGTCAATGTAGAAAATCCAAGAGAAGAAACAACCAGCACATCTTGTAAAAGAAACCAAAAAGGTGTCCAGTTATACGATAAACCCCTGTAAATTAATGGCTTGACCATGCAGCAGCAAGAACCAGTTAGGCCATCTCTCTGTGTAATACTTAACAAGAAAAACTGTAACACCTGAGACTAGATAAGCAGGAAAGCGAACCTTCCATGAGGGGCATGGCCCTGGTGCAGCCAGGGTAAAAAGAAATGAGAAGCGGGGAGCTGAAAGCCACCTTCTGCTTGGCTGTGAGTTGTATTCTCCTGCCCACCCTCAGCCCACCAAATCTTCTCTGGGGCCCCTGAATCAGGTGCACAGGTAGGTTCCTAATGTCCTTCCCTAAACTAGCCCCTCTGCACTAGGGACTGGACGCAAGCTGGCTGTCCCAGAGTGTGGAGTGGCTGTGTTCTTTCCCTATAGCAAAGCCAAGGACATCAGTGCAGCTATGGGCAGGGTTCCTAAGCTGGGCCTGAGGCTCCCATCAGGAGTGGGAGTGGGTGGTGAGAGAATGAGGGGATAGCCAGATAGTGAGAGGGTTCAGAGCTCATGGGGTAAAGGCAGCCTCTCTGGCCTCTCCTCAAGACCAAATGGAAGGGAAGAGCTCTGCAAACTGGCAGAGAACTTGGTCTGGGGCCATGTAGTGGAGGGGCAACACCCCAAAGACCTGAGGCTTCTCTACAATTTGTCTGGCCCCCACCCCTCACCCTGCCAAATGCAGGCACAGGCCTGACACCCAGTTAATGGTGCTCAGGGTACAGAGGAGTAAATAAAAGCTGGAATAGCAAACTCCACGGGGCCAGCTTTGCCTCGGGCACAGTGCCCCAGGTCTCCTCCCACAGCCACAGCCAGCGGCCTCCTCTGTCCTTGGAGGGCGCACAGGACCTTGTTGGGCCTTCGGAGGAGAAGCAGGGTGGAGGGCAGGTGGTGACTCTGGTGGAGGCTGTTTCCTCTTCCAGCTCCAGGGCCCAGCCCACTGTGACTGGCAGAGTCTGAAGGGCTGGGCTGTTCTGGGTGTGGTCCCAGCTAAGAAGATCCTCCACCCAGAGTCTCGGGCTCTAGGGGTCAATTTTTGGCCTTTGTGGGGAAGTAAACAGGAGGTGAGAATGAGGGGACAGATGCTGGAGGGAGACTGGTGACAGGGGAAAGTTCCAGGGGTCAGAGAAAGTAGAAGCATTTGAGTAAAATTTGGAAGGCTGAACTTTATTCAAGGAATCAGGGAGGGAGGGTGGCAGGGAGAATGAGTTTCAGGTGCCCAGCACAGCTAAGCAAAGTACTGGTGTTGGAAATTCTGGGGTTGGTTAGTGAAGGTTGGGAGGAGCCTGTGGTTAGTTCCCAGGCGGGTTTGCTGGGAGAATCACCAGTCTCCATTTCCCAGAGGTCAATGGAGTGTGGTTCGCAGGGGGTGCCAAGCTCAAAGCATGAAGTCAAAAAGGTCAGGGATGTGGATAAGGTCTGGTTCATTTCCCTCCCAGACCTGCCCCACCTTGCTGTGTGACACTGGGCAAGTCATGGGCCCTCTCGAGCTTTGGCCCTCTTTTCTATGACATGGGGCAGTGTTTGAGCTCACATGGGCTCTGCACTCCCATGACTTGGAGTCAGTGGTTGGGCCTCTGAGGCAGAGTGACACGACACCACACGCACACACACACACACACACACACACACACACGTGTGTGTGCATGCAGCTCTGACCTGGTTTCCAGAGCCTGGAGCTCCCCCATCCAAGGGAGGCCCTGTGTGGACACCTGTGATTATGGACATGGACCCAGTTGGCCAGGTGCAGTGGCTCACGGGACCCAGTGCTCGAGGCCCACGCCCATGAACATACATGTACATGTGGCTGCCTGTGCAGGGGCGTGTGAGTCTCTGTGCTATGTACATGTGATGTGGCTTGGCTTCCCCAGAGCCTAGTGCCTCCCATGGCTCCCCATTGCTGACCAAAAAACTTGTAAAGACCCAGCCACTCATGAGGGGCCTGTCAGGAGGAGTCTATGTGCAAGTCCGTAAGTTCTGCAAGGACAGGGTCCCACCTGAACCATCCAACCTCCTGGGCCTGGCTTACAGTTGGTGCCTAATAAATGACTATGCAGGAATGATGGGCCTGTAAGTAGGAGGTGAGACAGGTCAGATGAGAACCTCAGTTACCCCTTTCCCAACTTTGGGAAGGCGGTCTCAGCCCTCAGCAATCCTAGGACCCCTCACGGAGGCTGTTGGCAGGAAAGGAGGACTCGTCCCAGATGCTGTGTCCTGGCCTGACCTTGAATTCTGCCCCACCCAGTGGCCCTAAGGGAGGCTCAGATACTGAGCTCTCGGCTGTGACTAAGCGGAAGGAAGAAAGGAGGGGTGATACTGGGGCCCTAGGGTTTTGCTTCTCATTTCTCTCTTTCCAAAGCACAGTCAGTTCCCAGAAATGAAGGTACCCAGAACCAGTGAAACTCTGGGGTTTCAGGGGCACAGGGTTCCCCAGTCTTTCCACCCTTGGAGGCACCACCAAGGGCCTGGGGAAGTCCCTAGCCCACGTCTACTGCTCGGGGCTTTCTTCCCTGCCCCAGATCGGGGATGGAGTACTTGGAGCATCCACACTGGAACCAGGTGGGGCTCCCAGGACCTTTCAGGAGAATGTGGTCCAGATTCATTTGCTGTGACAGATGCTGGGTGGGAGGTGCCGGGAGCCACAGGCTATGGGGGCTGGAGCAGTTGGGGCAGACCTCCGGGAAGGGAATGGTCACGTGGGGCATCAAGTGCCCCAGATGCCCCACCCCACAGGAGTTCCTTTTCTTTCTTTTCTTCTTCCTTTTTCAGCTCACTGCAACCTCCGCCTTCCGGGTTCAAGAGATTCTCCTGCCTCAGCCTCTCAAGTAGCTGGGATTACAGGCATGAGCCACCACGCCCGGCTAATTTTTGTATTTTTAGTAGAGACAGGGTTTCACCATGTTGGCCAGGCTGGTCTTGAACTCCTGACCTCAGTTGATCCGCCCGCCTCAGTCTCCCAAAATACTGGGATTACAGGCATGAGCCACCGTGTGCAGCCCCTTTCTCTCTTTCTTGCTTCCTCCTCCCTTCTTCCTTTTCTTTCATTTTTAAAACATTTTTTTAAATTACTATAATTTTTAAATTTTATTTATTTTTTTGAGACGGAGTCTAGCTCTGTCACCCAGGCTGGAGTGCAGCGATGCGATCTTGGCTCACTGCAACCTCTGCCTCCCAGGTTCAAGCGATTCTGCTTCAGCCTCCTGAGTAGCTGTGATTAAGGGAGCCCGCCACCACGCCCAGCTAATTTTTGTATTTTTAGTAGATGGGGTTTCACTGTGTTGGCCAGGCTGGTCTCAAACTCCTGACCTTGTGATCCCTGGCCTCCCAAAGTGCTGGGATTACAAATGTGAGCTACTACGCCCGGCCTATTATTATTATTTTTGAGACAGAGTTTCGCTCTTGTTGCCTGGGCGGGAGGGCAATGGCGTGATCTTGGCTCACTGCAACCTCTGCCTCTCAGTTTCAAGTGATTCTCCTGCCCCAGCCTCCCAAGTAGCTGGGATTACAGGCGTGAGCCACCACACCCGGCTAATTTTTGTATTTTTAGTACAGACGGATTTTCACCAGGTTGGCCTTGAACTCCTGACCTCAAGTGATCTGCCTGCCTCAGCCTCCCAAAGTGCTGGGATTACAGGTGTGAGCCACCGTGCCCAGTCTAAAATTTTTTTTTTAGAGACAGGGTCTGACTCTGATGTCCAGGCTGGAGTGCAGTGGTACAATTATAGCTCATTGCTGTCTTAAACTCTTGGGCTCAAGTAATCCTTTTGCCTCAGCCTCCCAAGTAGGTGGGACCACAGGAATGTGCCACCATGCCCAGCTCATATTTTTAATTATTGAAAAAAAATCCAATTTTTAAAACCACGCACAGACTCAAATGGGCACAGCACCAAATTATGACACATTAGAATCCTTCCCATGTACTCAGAGAACAGGGTTTGTGCTGAGCTTGAAAAAGGGCTTCTCTTGCTGTCCCTGTCAATCAAAGAGACTGCAAGGTGGGCTTCAGACACAGTGCTAGCATTCGTAAACACTTATTTGTGAGAATCAGCGGTCACTTCATCCTGTGCTACCAAAATCAAACACTGAAAGAAACTGGACATTGAGACCAACATAAGACTACAACTACCATCCCAGCCCCCAGTTCAAACATTTGTGTTCATTGCTGTTCGCCTTGATGGACTGTATGCTGAGAAATAATTTGCATTTGCAAAATACATTTATGCTAACAAGATGCTCATTTTATCTGTTAAAAAATATGTATTTGAGTTGCACACGAAACGTGCTTTGAAAGAATCAGCTCCAAAGTTCTGGGGGACTGAGGCAGGAGGGCTGAGGGAAATGATGAAGAAACAGTGGTTTTCAGTGCGGGCCAAGAGAGTAGGCAGCAACGGTCAGTTCTTGAGCTGTGGAGTGCCTTCAACAAGGGTTTTTAGACACATGCATCTGGTGCCTCATCCCAGAACCTCACAGGCCTAGGGACCTGAAATGCTCCCTGTGACAAAGCAAACTTCATATCCTCACATGCTGAGATGGACTCAACTTTCAGTCGGGAATTGGGCTGGGTGTCTGTCAGTCTGCGCCACCCATATCCAGAGTGTATCAGAGTCTGGGTTCAGTGGCAACCACTTTCGCTGCCCTCTCCTGCCCCACACCTAGCGCTCTGCCTGGCCCCTTTGCTGTGGGCGTGAAAATCTGGCACCCAGGCTGACGGGAGAGAGCTCAGTCTGCCTCTGCTGCTTTCTGTTTCATTCATCACTTTCCCCTTCACTCTGGAGCCCACGTTGGCTGTGGGGCACCTCACTGGCTCCTGGGGCCCCTCTGGGGGTTGAGGCTCTGGGCTGCATTTGGCCTCTGCAGCCTGGTCACGCCTCTCCTGGCTGGGACGTCAGAGGACTAGGTTCAAACTCCAGCATGGCCAGTTGCTGGCTGTGTGACCTTGGGCAGGTTAAGCCTCAGTCCCTTCATCCGTATAGTGGGCCAAGGAAGGGATCCCTGATGTGCCAACAGAAAGATTCATGACAAAGTGTGTGCGGCACCTGGCACTAGTTTACATACTGCAGATGCCCGGTACTGTTGTCAGCACTTCAGGTCTAGGAGGGTGTTCTTCCCAACTCTACCTCAAGGGCTGCCTTTGGACTGTGTCCCCACATGGTCACATTTGCATCTCCAGACACTCCGATGCTGCCTCTCAGATATTCTGAAAGCATCCTATGCTGTCAAGCTCCCCGACTGTCCCCCCCAGCACCCCAGCCTCCAACTCAGGTGGCCCCATTTCCCCCAGGTCCCAATCAGAGCCCTGGGCCCATTGTGGTGGTCCTGGCCATCCCACATCCAACCCCTCAGCAATGGCTGAGTCAGTTCTGTTCCAGAGTATCTGATGCCACTGCTGCAGACCCCAGCCGCCTCCAGACCCTGGACAGTTGCAACCTCCTGCCCCGGTCCCTTTTTCCTGGAATCCAGAAAGAGCAGCCTCAATGCCTCTCTTAACTCTGTAACTCAGCTCAAAAACCTCTTTAGGGTCCTGGTCCCCAGAAATGCATTCAGCGCTCAGCCAAGGGCACCCCCCAGCACCAGCTTACCCCTACACATCCCTACCCATGTGTCTGCAGAACTCCAGGCCTTTGTCCAGACTGTCCCTACTGCCTGGTATATTCCTGTCCTATCCGCCCCTCCTCAAGCCTGGTGTGACGACTAAGGCATCCAGCTCCAGGTCACTCAGCCTGTGCCAGAATCACAGCTCAGACAGCATACAAGCAAGTTTCTTAGCCCCTCTGTTTGTTTCCTCGTCGGTATAATGAGAGGGTTCACAGCCTCCATCTCTCAGGATGTCATGAAGGTTGAGTAAGATAATCCTGGAAGTACTTGGCGCAGGATGCACCATATTCTATAGGACCCTCCACTTGGTATCATCTCCCTGGTGCCTGACACATAGTAGGTCTTGAGAGACTGAGGCCCTGGCCCTATACCTCAGGAGACGCACCCAGGTGTAGCTGCAGGTCTTCTAGAAAGCCCTCTAGGGACAGTCCTGGAAACCCTTGCTCCTGCTCCAAGGGTCCACAAGCCCAGGTGACTTCTGCATTAAGCTCTATAGGGGACAGCCCAGGACCTAGTTATGCTGGCCTCAGTGTCTCTGATAGTCAAATGGGCACCAATGGCAGCCTCATCCTCCCTTCCAGTCTAGCTATGCATCCTGCTGACCCGTAACTGCATCCTGCTGAGCCTTGATGTCCTCAACTTTGTAATGTGGGGACAATTAAAAACCCCATGTGCCAGCCCTGGCAACATCAAGAGACCCTGTTTCTACAAAAAAAAAAATAATAATAAAAATGAGCCAGGCAGGGTGGTTCACACCTGTAGTCCTAGTTTGCTTTGCTTGGTCATGTAGCTCAGCCTCACGCTGACTTCCAGGAAGAGCAGAGGGACTTGGCCGCCTCTCCAGGCAGGCAGGCCTGTTCCTGGAAAGCAAGGCAGGGTAGGGGGTCTTCGGGTGGCAAAGGAAAGACCGGCAGCTTGGAGCCAGGGAAGAGACCTGGGATTGTGCCCCAACTCTGCTCCTGTCCTGCTAAGCCTCATCTGTAGCACAGGGATCTCTGTGTTTCAGGCACCAACAATCTGCTCCCTGGGCTCAGTAGGGGATATCTGATCCCACCATTTCCCCAGCCACATGCCCCAGAAAAGGGCTGCAGACCTAGTACAAGACGGAGCAAAAAGGTGACATCCTCTGCTCTGAGAGTTAGTGTCTGAGGAAGACTCTAGACCCTGGGAAGGGGGCCACTTAGCCAGGCCTGCCTACCATGGGGCATGGCTACTCTGAGCTGTCACACCCTCCCCCTTTAGGCATAGCTGGGGCAGGTGGAGGTCAGCCCAGTTCAGGGCTTTCAGTGAGGCTGAGGTAGGCTTCCCTGCCTTTCCCACTCTGTGAGCTGTAAACTTGGCCTTTCCTGACCATTTTCCTGCAGGACTGTTGTATGTGTGAGAAGTCGTCTTTGGAAGAAAAGGGGCCCCTAGAATTTGAAGCTTCTGATTCCTGGTTATGAGGCCAAAGATCCCAAAGGTCCTTCCAGACATCTCAGGAGGGCCCTGGGGGGGAAGAGGCTGGGGGTTGTACAGTCAGTTCCCTCACCGGAAAAGCGCCCACTCATTCCGCAAGCGGGGGATATCCTGCTCTCCTCCCACAGCTACCAGTTTCTGATGGGACCCAAATCTGTCCGCATACTCAGGGGCTACAGTTGGCCTAATGTGGCTCTTACCTGCCCATAAACATGGCCCAGAGGGCTTTATGGGCCTGAATCCCTGGGTTTAGTAGCTACAAGGACAGCCATATGAGCACCACCTAATTAACTTAATTAACTAACCACAGGCCCTTGGAAGCAATGGCAGATGAGAGCACCACACTGGGAGTCAGTAGTCAAGTGCTGTGTTACTTCAAGTAAGCCCCATCCCTCTCTGGGAAAAAAAGATCAGGGATTGAACATAAGCCTTGCCAAGACCCACCCCTTCCAGTATAAACAGGCCCTCCTGGCTTCATCCAAAGTGTATCTAGGTGATTTGGGGCCAAGGTGACCCTTGAACCCAGGTGTCCATGCTCTCTGTCCCCTAGCTTCTCAGTTCTGAAACCCAGCATGAGGCCCATGTCTGGCTTCCCAGTAGTTCTCCATATGGCTCCTGGGTTAGGACTGGCCTCAGGAGCCCTAAGCCTTGGCCAGGTGGGATAGTGTCTCCAGAGTCCCTTAGTACCCCTGGAGAGGGAGGTCCTAGTCCCAGCCTGGACAGGGACAAGGCTGAGGGCACCAGTTGGCCACTTCAGTTTTAGGGACCAGGAGGTTGAGAACCCCAGGGATAGCCCCATTCCACCATAGGAACAGAATGGTGACACAGCTCTGCTCAGGCCTATGGCTTACATGGAGGGGCCAGGCCCATTTCCTCAAAGTCAGGGGCTGCTGTGCTCATTTCACAGATGCAGTACTTGCAACCCAGAGAGTACAGGGCCCCTGCTCATCCTCACACACCCAAGGGGTCCTGGGCCAGTCACATTAACTCCACAGGAAAGCAGGAACAGCCTTGGCCCCAGTCTCTGAGGTCCTCTCTGGACCCAGTCTCTGGAGATGGGTCATGGAGGCCAGACTTGCACTCTCTCCCCACATCCCAGTACCATTCCTCAGCCACTCCCTTCTGGGACCCATGCTGGTCAGTCTTCCAGTCTTCTCACTCTGGGAAAGGGCCACCTCTCTCCAAATATGAGTAAAAAATGGGGAGCCCGGGCAGTTTAGGTCTGAAGGTTGAGTAAGAGTTCACCGGGCCACATCACCTATCTGAAGAGAGGTGGTTAAGGCAATTTATCATGACTCAAAACTCTTCCAGCCTCTGCCCATTTCCACATTGCAATTCCAAAGCCACTTCAATCAGTAGGCATGTGTTACAGCAGCACTAATTTGGGCACCACAATCTGTATTCATTTCCCATGGCTGCTGTAACAAATTATCACACATTTAGTGGCTGAAAACAACACAAACCTATGATCTTACTATTCTGGAGGTCAGCAATCTGAAATCAGTTTCACAGGGCTTAACATCAAGGTGTTGGCAGGACTGCATTCTTCTTGAGGCCCCAGGGAAGAAAAGGCTGTCTGCATTCCTTGGCTCATGGCTCTTCCTCCAGCAGTTGCATCACTCTGACCTCTGCTTCCATTGTTACATACATTTTCTTCCGTCACTCTGACACTCCTGCCTCCTTTACAGAGGCCCTTGTGATTATACTCAGTTTACCTGAAAAATCCAGGAGACTCTTTCCATCTCAAGATCCTTAATCACATCTGCAGAGTCTATTTTCCTATGTGAAGGTAATATAGTCACATGTTAAGGATTAGGTGATTAAGACACTGCGATTTTGGGGGGTCACTGTTCAGCCTACCAGAGCAGTGGTAGAGTTGCTTTGACAGTCCCAAATCCAGTTCAGGGGGCTTGTCCAAGGTAGAAAGTCATGAGGGGGAGATCAGGTCTCTGTCCTAGCCAGGACTCTGGCTGGAGGCTGGCCGAAGCCAAGAGCTCCAGGAAACCTGGCGCCTGCTCCTACTGCCGCCAAGGACAGCCAGTTCTCCTGGCACGGCTGTCGCACAGGGATCAGGTGCACTTGAGCATTCGAAGTGGCCACTGCTCAACTTGAATGGCTGCCTGGGTCGGGCAGAAGGCCAGGTCCTCATGGCTTCCTCTCCCTAATGACCGGAATACATGGGCCACCAGGTCAGATGTGGGCCACATGGGAAGTCCCAGCTCTATTCTAGAAAATGCATGTACCATCAGCTTACCGGTAGACATTTACTGAACTTGGGTATGCCAGATCCACAGGGGGCCCCAGAGATGAGAGGGATAAGAAGGTTTCTGAAGGCATAGTACAGAAGGTCATTGGTGCCAGCAGAGGTATGAGCTAGGGGAGGCAGGAAGAGCACAGAGCAGGTGTCCTAAAGGAAGCAGCATTTGTGTTGGAGCTTGAAGAAGTGGATCGTTTGCACTGCCTGGGCAGAGGGAAGGTGTGTGTTCAGGGCATCAACAGTGCTGCGCAAAGGCTGAAGCCCAGGGCAGTAGAGAAAAGAATCCACTAAGAAGGAGCCAATGAAGAGAGAGAAAAAAGAGAGAAAAGAATCGAAGGTGGATAGGGAAAGATATGCTGTCCCGCAGAGGTTAAAGGGGTTCCCACCTCAAGCCAGCAGTTCTCAAACCTTGTCAGCAGTGGAACCCTTTGTTCTGATGGCAGCCTACTCAGAGCACTGATGGGGCCTTGGGAGGGCCCCCAGGGCTTTTCCCACAGTTGTCCTCCCCCATCTCTTCAGAACTGGATTCCATAGGACACAAGAGAACACACTTAAGTCATGGGGAGCCAGCTAAGTGTTTGGGGCAGGGATTGGGAGCAGCCAATGGCCCAGGGCCCAGGTGGGGGTAAAGGAGCCAAAAAGAGTAGATTTCTTGCATTTACAAGGTTGGAGGCATATTTCAATAAGGCAGCTGGATGAGCCCCATGGAGAAACCCATTGACAACTGGGAAAAGCATCCAACTGTGAGATAAGGCCTCAGTTTCCCCAACTATCAGAAGAGGAGATAGAATACTTTCCCAGAGTACATCAAACAGGGGCTCCTACACTCCTGTCTGTGCTCTGGGCTCTGGCTGAAGGAGGCTGCATGGGCAGTAGGCACATCTCTCAAGACCTCAGGGGCCTGCACAGCCTGGACTCCACCATCAGCTCCATGTCCTCCTCCCATTCTGCCTGCAAGTGCTCCTTGACATATGCTGGTGGTGGTGGGGAGGTAGTTCGAGTCTCTGGCTTTGGCCTCAGGAGCAAGGGAGGGGATAGGGCAGGTGAGCCTGGCTTTCCCTGAGCTAGAGCCACTGGCTGCCCTGGCCTGGGCCTCAAGGGACTGGGGCCATAGTGAGGAGGGGCTGAGGGGAGATGTGGGCTGCCAGGCTACCAGCCTGCTGGCTCCATCTCCAGACAACGATGAGGAGTCAAGAGCCCAAGACTGAAACTCCTGCCTACCCTTCTTTCCAGACTGCCTTGTATCCCTGCCTGCCTTATGTTGGTCCCAAGCATCAGATGGACACCTGAGGGCATCAGGGCCTTCCTCCCAGTGTCTGCCCTCTGAGGAAGGCAAGAAAAAATGCCACAATGTGCCAAGTCAGGCACCTTCCATGGGCTCCTCACACGCATCCTATGAAATAAAGCATTTAGTCACATTTCTCAGTCTTAGAAGCCAAGGCTAAGTGAGGTGAAGTCATCTGCCCAAGGTCACATTGTGGTGAGGGGCAGATTCTGGGATTGAAATCCAGGCTGGTGTGGCTACAACATCAGGGCTCAATGTCCAGGGCCCAATCAAGCCAGTGGCTGCAGGCTTGAGGCCCCACCTGCCAGTCCTCTTGGCTTGGACCTTTTCCTCAGCAGAGTCAAGCTGCACATTTTTCTGGGCAGAAAGTTGTCCCCGAGGGCGGCTCCTGCTTGTGGCCCCAGCTGCCCCAACACTGTCACTCTCCAACACTGCACTCTCTTCTGGTGCAACATCCACAAGCTCGCCAAGGCCCTTCCTCAGGAATAGGCCTGAGGCCAGGAGGGTGAGACCATCAGGGAAGTCAGGACTGGCTGAGGGGTAGGGGATGACAGACTACACTAAGGTCAGGGCAACTGCCCTGAGATGCTGCTGAAGACAGCAAGAGCCAAAGGGCACAGGGAGGAAGACAGAAAGGGCAACACTGGTGAGGACCTTAGCAGGCAAAGGTCTGTGAGCACGGAGGACTCAGGGAGTGGGAGCCTCGCCCTGGTTGTGCACCCCTTTGCCCTCCCGACCCAGGTTCCTTCTGGAGCAGCCTCCTCAAAGGAAGCCAGGGGCAGCTCAGGGTTCATGCAGCTGGGGCTGGGCATGGGGCAGGCCACTGGGGCGCTGGAAACTGCAGCGTGACCTCTGCCAAATGCATCCTCCAGCCATAGTGCAGGGCGACACTTAGGCTGGTTATGACTCCAGCAATATAGGCTCCCCAAAGGGAGGGATCTAACTTACTATCTCCACTTGGCCACTGTCATGGGACCTCAGGCAGTCCACACCTTCTCTTGTTCTCTCTGCCTGGAAAATGGACATTCAGATGCCAGCATGCACATTCCACTTGGCTAAGAGGAAAGAGGCTGCCACTTGGCGTTGGCCTTGGACTCAGAAGAGCCAGCTTCTCACAGGGAAAGGAGCTGCCCAAGGTCCCACTGCAGGACACAGCCTTGGAACTCAGCTCTCCTGGCTGCAGCAGAGGATGCTGCCCATCAGACCATACTGCCAGGCCCTGGAAGTGCTGGAGTGGCAGGGGGCAGTCTAGTGGAATAAGCCAGCCTGGTTTGCCATGTTCCTTAGGACCCACCCTGAAGCAGGCTCACACCACCAGTACTCACCAACCTAGAGATTTCCTGTCACTGTTGATAGGAAGGCTGGATCTGCAGGCCTCCTGGTGGCCATGAGTCTGCACAGACCAGAGCTGGGGTGGAGGCCACAATCCTGTGCCCAGTATCTCAGTTTCTCACTCTCACCAGTCCCAACCAGGTACACATGCGTTATTTGAAACCCCAGGGGGTCAACTCAGGAGGGATGTTTTAGTTAAAAGCTATGGGGATAAAAAGGAAACACCCCTCACTGGCTCAAGCCTTCCGTTAAATCAATGTGGATGTGCGACCCAGGAACTGTGCAGCAAGGACCTCCAGGCCCTCCCCTCCAGAAAGCAGGCAGTCATCCTTGAGCCGAAATGCAGATGAGCTTCCTGTGCTTGAGCCAGGCTTGGCCAGAGAAGTGTGTACGCATGTACCCAGGGCAGTGGAGGACTGATCAGTCCCTGGGAGTGAGCTGCTCTACACCAGGCCCCATGGTATCCAAGGCCAGGAGTGAGGACTCATGTGCCTTCCTCCTCCACGCTGCACCTGCACACCCCTACCGAGCAGGGGACTGACGGCCAGCCCTGCTGGGGCAGAAGGAAACTCTCACCCCAGCGCTACCTGGGAGTAAGGGGTCAGGGGACCTGCAAGTCATGCACAAATCATTAGGTCACCATTTGTTAGTCTCTCAATACTTTACTGGCCATATCCCCCAATACCCCCACATCTATTTCAGCAACACACAGCAACTGCCCTCGGCCATCCTGATGTGATGGAGCCAGACTGAGAACTTGGGTTTACCCAGGTGTCCTAGAAATATCCTAGAAATGCAGAGCATGGGGAAATCACAGAACCTTGGGAAATACCATAAGCACCTGAGTTCTGGAAAGTGCCATCCACCTCCCTCTGGTCAGGCTGGCGCCACAGACAAGGCATCCACAGGGCAGCCACACTATGGCCTAGACCTCTGGATATGCAGGAACCGGGGCCTGAGGAGACAGGGATAGAGGGTGGTTACCACCTGGGCCTCAGGGAATGAGCAGGGAGTGGGAACAGCACATTCTCCTGACAGCCAGGGCTGAGGATGGCCCCAGTGGAAATACTAGCATGCTACAGGGCTAAAGAGGGGTAGGATCTCACCTCCCACAGAAGTCCCTGCGCACAGCCACAAGATTAAGGTACAGTTCAGGCCGGCTCTGAAGCCAGCTGCTGACAAGCTCCGGGTGCCTTGGGTCCACTTCTAAGAAGATACTACTACATGGGGGAGAAACGGGTGGGCTCAGTAGGACAGGTCTGGGGCCTGCCCTTCTGGGCTGCTTGGGCTGGTGAGGTGAGGGTCCTGTGCTCATCTCTGCCAGGGCCTGCCCAGTACACATTAGGAGCAGTGGAGGCTGCTGGGGACAGACCTAGGAGACCCATCCCATTCATACCCAGAGTCCTTCAGGAGCTGGGGTGCCAGGGCCAGGATGTGGGTAATGATGTCCATGCCCTCCTCCCCACCGTCCAGGGCCGCAGGGTCTTCATAGCTGAAAGGGAAAGCAGTGGGAGGTGACAGCCTGAGGAAGGGGTATCTGAAATGCATGGAGGGCATGGGCAGGGCCTCCACAAATGGGGCCCTGTGGAACTTACACTCTAGACTGAAGGGCAAATCTGAGGACCCAGAGAAGGGCCCCAAATGGGTGGTAGCTCCTCTTCCCTTCCTCTCATGGGCAGCACCCTGCCAGGCAGCACCAGGCCTGCTTGCTGAATCCCACTGGCTGATGGCCTCTCCTGATGGACTGACTCATGTCAGGGACATGAATGTCTCCCCACAAGGCTGCTCCTCTTCTTGGTTTGGGAGATCTGGGGCTTGCCCTGACCACTCCTGAGAGCCCAGAAAGGGAGAGCCAACACCCCAACCCCATCCAACATGACTACTGCCCCATCCAGGACTCCTGGGCTGCCCCTGGTTCTCAGCCCCTGTGTAAAAGCAGGATCGCCTGGCGTAAAGCTAGCCTGGGGCCAAGTTTTAGTCCCAGTTTTCCCACTGAGCCCCCATGTGACCATAGACAAGACACCTTCCCTCTCTGGGCCTCAGTATTCTATAAAATGATGTGCCCATCTACAGAGCACCCCCTATGAGTCTTCCACTGTGTTTGATGCTTTCAAGTCATCACTGAGTCCTCCCATGGCCCTGCAGAGGACTACCTCTCTTTTTCCAGAGGCAGGAAACAGGCCCAGAGAGGTTCGGTGGCTGTCCAGTAGTCTTAAGTAGGAAGGCAGATGCTGAATCTAGGTAGGATTGTGGGCTCTCCAGTGCATCCACGTAACACCACTGCCTGCTTCAGTACCAACTCCCCTGTCCCTCCAGATGGTGTGGTCCTCGAGGGCAGACTAATCCCATTAGGCCTTTCCAGGCCTGGCCTCCCTGGCCCACCCTGCTTAGCACCTGCGGATCTCGGGGGCCAGCTGTTCCATGTCCTGGTGGAAGACGTAGGGAGGGTTGCTGACGACCAGGTCCACAGGGCCCAAGGGCAGGTGTGTCCAGCTCCTTTCTGTAGTCAAAGAAGAGGACACACAGTAGGGACTAACCCATTGGGAGGTAAAGGATGGTAGCTCCCCCTGCCACCATGTCCCTCTTATCACGCCACACCCTGGGCCTGCCAAGGGATCTGATAAGTCAGACCTGCAAATTAGTGCCCAGAGTCCTCAGCTGACAGCCTGGTGGAGCATGTACATGCTTTAACATGGCAGCCCTTCATTTCAAGACATAGAATGTCCTTGCCAAAAATCCTCATTACACAAGACTCCGTTCAAGTGCCACTTCCAGGACGTCCTTCCTGACTGCCTAGGCAGGAAAGAGCCTTTCTCTTCTGTAGCTCCACCAGCCTTATAGCCAACATGGACTGAGAGTACATGGAGGGTAGGCCTGGCCTCATCAGCCAATTCCTGATGGCTCTGACTACTGGTTTCACCCTGTGCCGGGTGCTACACCAAGCATATCACACTCCATGGAGGGGGCACACAAGGCTCAAGGATCCCATGGGTAAGGCAATGGAGCCAGAACTGGAGTTGGAGGCCCGGACACACTGTAAAGGCTATGGCTGAGCTGTGCAGTGCCTGGATCGCTTCTTCCCAGGCCAGGCAGGGGGAGAGGGGCACTCTAGTATTTTGGTCCTGAAGGCATTAATTTAAGCTTTTGCTTATCTGTTGCCAACAAGCAAGCCCTTAACTCATTAGTTATGAGGAATTCATTGACCTGACCCCTGATGGGTCAGGTCAGCCTAGGAGGCAAAAGCAACTTGTCTGTCCTCAGCCAAGACTTTGTTTGAACTGCCATACACATGTGTGGTTGTGTGGCTTTTGGGGAAGCCCTCCCTCCATGTCCACAGAGTGCCTCATCCACCCAGCAGCACCTGTATCTAGTCTCCCTATCTTAAGGAACATGCAGGGGAGAGTACCTGAGGTCATGTCAAGGTGGATGATCCAAATCCTGTCCTGCAACCGAAGCCTAGATAGACAGGGAGAAAGGGGTGGGCACGGGGGTAGATCCCTACCCTTCGCTACAAGAATGAGGTCTTGTAGTCAACCTTTCTTGGACCAGCAAGATACTCACTGCCCACTACCCATTCAGAACTCCATGGGACCCATGCCAGGCTACCCCACTGCTTCCTCCTTCTTGGGAGGAGAAATCAGACATTAGTGAGTTTGAAACCTGAAAAGGAGTCAAGATCAGGCCCCAAAGTGCAACTCCCCCACCTACCTCTGAGCGTTCTCATGGGTCAGAGAGATGGCAGCCTCCCCCTTATCCACAGCAATGACTCGGCTCTGTCCCAAGAACAAACAGAGGATATGTGGAAGGCAATGCAGAGAGATGCTGGGAGATACTGGGCCTGGGAGACCCTCCTCCAATCTCCCACCAGAAGAGAAGGGAAATACCCAACAGCCTTTTCTTCTTGGCCAAAATCTAGCCAGATAGATGTGGTAGGCATTAGAGTCTGTGAACCACAGTGGGCTAGGGGCAGCCCTGTCCTCCCTCATCTAGCTGCTTCCCCTCAAGTGCTCCTAGCAGAGGGATGTGGGGGAAGCACTAATGGGAGGGACAGTGAGTGTCATTCGCAGTCTATCCAGAGTGGGTGGAGAGGCTCACCTGAGGGAGCTGGCTCAGCAGGCTGAGGGAGATGGCTCCCGATCCACAGCCTACCTCCAGAATGAGGGGGCTGCCTGGGGATCCCACAGCATAGGACCTCTGAGCCACCTCTTCCAGCACCCACTCAACCAGTTCCTATGAAGCAGAGGGGTCTGGATCAGAGTTGGTGCCTGGGGGTGTTGGTACAGAGGCCTAAGCAGTTACCCCTGTGAACGTAGGAAGGGGAGGTAGCCAAAGCCAGACTGACCTTCATGTCAGCTGGGCCATGGCCAAGTCACCCTGCCCCGCCAAGCCTCAGCTTCCCCATCTGTACAACTGAGCCCAGTTGAGGATAGCCCACCTCATGGGGATGTGGTGGGGATTAAATGAGCTAATCCATACCTGTTTCATGTTAAGTGTTTAATCAACCCCAGCTAAGCCCTTTACAGACATCCTCCCATTCTTAGCATTTCTTAGCAGAAATGCTAAGAACTGGCTGGGCACAGTGGCTCACGTCTATAATCCCAACACTTTCTGAGACCAAGGTGGGCAGATCACTTGAGTTCGGAGTTTGAGACCAGCCTGGCCAACATGGTGAAACCTCGTCTCTGCTAAAAGTGCGAAAATTTGCCGGGCATGGGCATGGTGGCGGATGTCTCTAGTCCCAGCTACTCGGGAGGCTGAGGCGGGAGAACTGCTTAAGCCCGGAAGGTAGAGGTTGCGGTGGATCAGGATCGTGCCACTGCACTCCAGCCTGGGAGACGGAGCAACACTCCATCTCAAGAAAAAAAAAAGAAAAGGTAAGAACCGTATCTGATAGTTCCTGGCCACTCCCTCTGGCCTGACCCTGCTCCCAGAGCTTTTCCTGTATTAATCTGTTAAATCCTCACAAGTGTCCCATGAGGAAACTGAGGCCCCACCTGAGCCTGGCCTGTGGTTCATGGTGGCCAAGAATCAGGAGCTGGTGTGACAGAGCTGAGCTTGAGAGGCCCCAGGGAGGCTCCTAGGCCAAAGGGACAGGGAATTTCCTCCTTTGGAGAAGATGGGTCATGGGGAAACATGGTCCTGACTAAGGACCTGAGGGCTGTGGCATACACAGGCATAGCTCAACAGGCATGGGTGCAGAGGGAGGTGCCTGACTGCACTGTACCTGCCCTGGCAGCAGGAGGACATTTTCAGACATTGCCACTTTGGAAACAAGACAGTTTCAAGCCTTGCCTACCCAGCCACTGCCTGCGAGGACTATGCCTGCAAACCAACATAGGGTAGGGGTGAAGGGTGGAAGGCTCCTACCGTCCAATGGCCAAAATGTTTCCCAGAGGGTCAGAACTCCTGGGACCCCAGGTCTCAGGAAAGACTGGCTCAGGGAGCTAGGGATGGTGGGCAGCAAGTGGGTGCTTCCCTGATCTGAAAAGAGGACCACCTTTTCCATAAAGCCTTCCTCAAGCCTGGGCCAGGCTCTACCACGGCTTTCCCCACCCTGAGCCTAAGGTCTAGCCTAAGGATGCGGTATGCCTCTCCCACCAGACTCCATAACGGGAAGACCTGAGGTCCAACTCATCGTAGTGTGTCCCACACTGGCAGGGCTTGGCCCACAGACAGACTTCTTGGCTACTTTCTTTCTTTCTTTCTTTTTTTTTTGAGACAGAGTTTCACTCTTGTTGCCCAGGCTGGAAGGCTGGAGTACAATGGCGCAATCTTGGCTCACCGCAACCTCCGCCTCCCAGTTTCAAGCGATTCGCCTGTCTCAGCCTTCCTGAGTAGCTGGGATTATAGGCATGCAACACCATGCCTGGCTAATTTTGTATTTTTAGTAGAGACAGGGTTTCTCCATGTTGGTCAGGCTGGTCTCGAACTCCCAACCTCAGGTGATCCGCCCGCCTCGGACTCCCAAAGTGCTGGGATTAGAGGTGTGAGCCATGGTACCCGACCCTCTTGGCTACTTTCTAAGTGCTGGGCAAGCTCTCTGTGGCACCACCCTCTGCATCTCACACCGCCAGGTCTCCCCAACACCCCAATGCCATCAGCCAGGCTCAATGGAGCAGAGGGCTCCAGATCACTCACACCCATTTTCCACATAAGTTCCCCAGTGCTGGGTTCCAAAAAGCATCTCACCCTTCCAGGCCCCCAACCCCAACAACAATGTTCACCCACCCTGAGGATGGCAAGTCCAAGCCAGGCAGAACTTGGCCAGCAGGTGCAAATCTCCCTGTTCCAAGCCTCTTCTGCACCAAACAAATGATTGCCTGTGGGTGAGGGGGCCCAGCTCCAGCAGGAGAAGGCATATATTCACCAGCTCTCACCAGCCCTGTGCCAGGCACTACCGGAGACCACTAGGGTACTTGTGGCAAGCTGGGCCTGCAGGGTTGGGACAGGTACAGAGTGAGCAGTGTAGGGTTGTGGCTGAGAGACTGTGGTCTCAGTGGTGAGGCCACACACTGAGAGGTTGGCAGGGTGACCAGGACTTGTCAGGTGTGTGAGCCTCTCTTGGTTTCCTGGCCATAGACCTACTCTGGCTGGGGGAATGACCCCTCAGTCAGCCACACTGGCCAGTCACCTCACAGAGATACTCAAAGACCTCAAAGACACACACCACGTATGTGGATGGCCACATTGGGGAGGGTGAGAAGCTGAGAAACTAAGCCCCTGCCACCGCTAGTGGCCTCTTGCTTGCCATAATACTCCAGAGCACAGGAGGCTCATCTTGGCTGTAGGGCCACTTGGGGCAGGGGTAGACAACAGCACAAGAAGTCCAGAAACTTTCTCTTCTCCGCCCAGTGAAGAGCCTCCCTCAGCCTGACGCTGGTGGCTCTTTCAGGGAGACTAAAAGCCAAGCTGGTCACAGGCTCAAGGCACCCCCTCCAGGTGAATATGGAAAGAATCCAAGAACAGGGTGGGGCGCAGGGGCATGCGGGAAGGAGGTGAGGGGCAGGCAGTTGTTGGCTCTGCCTAGAACTGCTGCCCCAACATGGACTTCATACCCCATCAAGAGGTTGGCCCAAGGCCTCAGCAGAACCTGAGTGCCCAAAAGTACCCTCTATTAGGATGGCATTCCTGGTGGAGCAGACCCAGGGAGGTGGCATTGCCTCCTTCAAGTCAATCATAGACAAAACACTGATCCTCCCACAACCTGTACAGCCTCACAGCAGGCCAGGTGAGAATGGTTCACACCCCCAGCCCTGAGTTTCCTACTGTACTCACTGCCAGGCCAGAAGCTGAACCACCTTCTCACCCCTAGGGAAAATCCAACTCACTGGGTCACATGCCTCCTGCAAGTTTGCACTTCAGACTCCCCCTTCATCAGACACCATCCTCTGCACCCATTCTCACCACTCCCTGCCACAGGCCACGTCCTCTTGAGTTCTTGGTAAGGCATCCCCCGATGTGGCTTTACATTGGGGTGAACCTGGTGAGTTCTCAGAAATGTCTGCACAGTGAGGTGAGCACCTGGCCTCCCAATCGCAGCATCTCCCCTCACCCTACCCCTTGCAGTAGAGCTGCTCTCTTGGCCCAGACCAATCGAAGAATCAGGGCCCACATGGGAGCCAAAGTCCACACTTGGTACTCAGAACCCTGGCACATATGGCTGGTGCCAGGTCAGCTCTGAAGGAACTCAAAGGTCACCATGCCCTGACCCTGGGCAGCCGGAGACAGCAAATGATCTCTTTGCTAGAGATCACGTGTTTTTGGGAGCCACAGGTAAGCCTCCCAAGGCCTGCAGGTGGCAGGCCACACCTTGCTCTGGGTCTCCATACTGTGTCCTAGGTCATGCCAATCCCAGATAGGGGAGCCACCACGAGAGGGATGGGGCTCTGACCTGGGAGTCAGGAAGTCCAAGTGCTGCCCTCATGCTCCCTTCCTTGACAGCCCTATGACTTCAGCAAGGCCTCAGATTCCCTGCTGTCCCTGCCCTAACACTGGGCAGTGAAGCAAGGACCTGGCCTCCCAACCACATGACATGGAGGGGAGAGGGATCAGAGAGTTTCTTGGCTAGGGGACAGAAGCTGGGAAAGTGCAGGAAGGGTTTGGGGCCCCTAGCCATGGCAGGGGAATGGGAATCTTTCCCAGAAATGTTTGTGTGCTTGGGTCTTTCTAGAAACATTCCTTCTCAGAAACTGGCGCCCTCTGACTTGCCCACCAGCTCTCACTCAGCTCTACTCCCTGGTCTGCACCCTCTGGGTCCCAGCTCTACCACCTACAAAGTCAGAGGGGAGTCCAAGAAGGGCCATAGAAAGTGTCTCTTCCAGGACCAGGGTGCCTTACTAAGGGACAGCACACTTGCGCCACACATCCCTAGTCCTAGTAATTTGAGGGACAACACAGGTGATTACCAGACCAGTCAGTAGACCAGATTCTCTGGTCTGGAGGCCTAACCCTCTCATCAACTGGGCCCAGAGAGGGCAGTAGGGCAGTGACCTGCCCGAGGTCACACAGCTGATACCAGGTCTCCAGGTGTCCTCCTGGAGCCCTCTCCACTTCCTCCATGCCTCCTGAGAAGCTGCTGAAGGACACTGTTCCCTGTGGGTTGGGTAAGCCATGGGACAGCTCCCAGAGAAACAGCGGAACAGTCTAAGTACTTGGGCAGCACTATTTGAGGCACTCTGGGACATTGCCAGACCTAGAGGCTGGGGTGGTAGCTTAGAACATGACAGTCAAGGGGACCAACAGGAATCATGTCCTCTGGGCTCTGCCAACACAGACAGCGAGGAGATACGTGTCTAGAAAGGCAATGTCCCTGAAGTCATGGGGCCCCAGTGCCCCCTGGAGGAAGCCTAGGGTAAGACCGGTACCCTGAACTCCACCCTCATCCTGATCCTGCCTTGCCCTGGTGGCACACCTACCTCTGTTTCTGGCCGAGGAATAAACACTGGGGGCACCATCCTCAGGCTGAGCCCCTGAAAGTCCCACTCTCCAAGGATGTACTGCACCGGCATCCTGCAGAGAGGGCAGCCAGGTGGTCATCAGTGACAGAGCCAGGAACAACAGGACCATGCCTGGGTTGAGAGATACCACTTGTGGCCAAAGATATCAGGCAAGACCATGTCTCCAGGGCCTTGGGACTCCTGAGGCAAAGCCTTCCCTCCCTCCCTTCTTCCTATTCACTACCCTGGCCCCACTCTTGCCACCCCGAACCCTAACACTTCCTTAGTCCTTGGACATTCTCCTCCTCCCTGAACTTGGTGAGGATACGGGAAGCTGGACTGCTGCTCCCCAAACACATCCTTCAGGTCTGATCCATGGGTGCTCACCTCTGCAATCGACGGCTACTCAGCTCCTGGATACACTGTAGTTGCTGAGAGGTCAAGGGCTGGGTCCAAAGTGCCGGCCTCAGGCTCTGAAACTGTCCCCACAGAGAACGTAAGTGGCTGGCTCACTGGGCCCAGAGGCCCCAACCCAGGTGTCTTATGTGGATAATGCCTGCCTAGCACTGGTCTGGAGGCCCAACGCTCTCATCATCTGGGCCCAGAGGTGGCAGCATCCTGCCCAAGGTTACACAGCTAATACCAGGCCTCCGGGTGTCTATCCCAGAACACTTAGGCAGAGATTTATTCATTCATCCAACAAACTGTTACAGTGTGTGCCAGGCGTTAAGACGTTCCTTCAGAAAAATCCCATCAGTCTCAGCTAAGAACTCTAAGTGAACAGAAAACCTGGATATCTCTTCCCGAAGTCCTCCCTCCTCCCTCTTCCTGTCCTTTTGACAACACTGAACTTAACTGTTTTGGCTCCAAGGACATGAGCCACGATGTACTCACTGGATTCCCGGGCCTCAGGGATACCTCTCTTCTCAAAGACCCTAGTCCAGTGGCTGACCAGTTCTGTGGCACTGGATAACCCAGCCAGAGGTGGTTGGGGTTGCCATGAGCTGAAGGCCCAGCCCAGGGTACGTCCCCCTCTCCCTGGGCCAGACAGGAAGGCCCACAGCATTCGGCCCCAAAGCTCCATGTCTCAGGAAAAGGTTCTCCAGAGTGCTTCCAGGTTCCCAAGTCTGCCGTATGATGTCAGCTGCTGAGGTGGGTGCTGAGAGTGGCCCCTGGACCCAGCTGGGTGGAGATGGAAAGGTCACAAGTTCTGGTGCCCTAAAATGGCTCTGGTCCTCAGATATAGTTGGTTGCCACCCTGGGAGTGAGAGGAACCAGGAAAGCAGGTGAGCCTTGTATGACATCCCCCCTTCTACCAATACATTGCCTGAGAATAGTTGTGCTCTTGCTGACACCCCGTTGACTCCATTTAGAGCCTCACCCACCTATCTGATCATTCTTGTCTTGGCCACTTATGTTTTCTTCACATTTTTAGCTGGAATGGGCTGAGCCCATGGCTCAGTCTCTGCTAATAAATGGGTTGGTGGTAGGTTAGGGTACATATTTGGGGATAGGACAGATCTGTGTCTAACCTAATGTGTGTGATCTTGAGCAAGTCATTATTTCTGAATTTCACTTTCTTAATCCGTAAGATGGGGGGAAATCACACCAAACCTATGGCAAGCAAAGCATTAGACTATGAATATCCAAGGCCTGGGAGGCAGCTCAACACACAGCAGAGACCAGATGTTACATGATCTTAACTGATGGTACAAGGGGCAGATGATTGCTTTTGATTGGGAGCTTTGAATCTGACGTTTTGTGTGTGCTGTCATGGATTTATATGCTGAAAATTTCCTCCTAATTTAACCCATAATCCAGGACATCAGCATAAACCGCCAACTAAAAAATTTACAATTTTATATTTAAAGATGTCACAAGCAAATTTAACTGAAGGTTTAAAATCAGTGGTCCCCTTTGCTTCCAGATAGAAGTCCAAACTAGCGTTTATTGAGCACCTGCTAAGGGCCACATCTTCAAATACAAGTAGGGTCCGAGAAGGGAAGCGACTTGCCCAACGTCACTTAGGTAGAAACTGTCCCAGGTAAGCTGGGCGCGGTGGCTCACGCCTGTGTAATTCCAGCACTTTGGGAGGCCGAAGTGGGCGGATCACGAGGTCAGGAGTTCCAGACTATCCTGGCCAGCATAGTGAAACCCCGTCTCTACTAAAGATACAAAAAATTAGCCGGGCGCGGTGGCGGGGTGGCGGGTGCCTGCAGTCCCCCCAGCTACTCGGGAGGGCTGAGGCAGGAGAATGGCGCGAACCTGGGAGTGCGGAGCTTGCAGTGAGCCCGAGATTTATTGCGCCACTGCACTCCAGCCTGGGCGTACAGAGCAAGACTTCTGCCTCAAAAAAAAAAAAAAAAAAAAATATAAAAAAAAAAATTTAGAACGGGCATAAGTGACGCGCGCCTGTGTCCCAGCCCTACTCAGCGAGGCTGAGGCCAGAGAATGCGTGAACCCCAGCAGGCAGAGGTTGCAGCGAGCCGAGGTCACGCCACTGCACTCCAGCCTGGGTGCCAGAGAGAGACTCCGTCTCCAAAAAAAAAAAAAAAAAGGAGAGAGAGAAAAAGAAATTGTCCCAGGCAAGACACGAACCCGAGTTCATCAGACTCCAGAAGCGGCTCTGTGCACCAGTACGCCGTCCCAGGAACCAAGGCCCGAAGTCAGGTGTAAATTCCCTCACAGCTACGTACTGCATTGTTAACGACCCAGACGGGGTCCCCTCCCTCCAACCCCGTTTCCCCATCTGCACTATGGAGAATGGGACCGGCCAGGTCTCCAGGCGGTTGCAGTCGAAACATCCCCTTCCGATCCCCACCTCCCGTGCATACCTGCCTGAGAAGCTCCCCACCCTCCCACCAGCCGGAGAAGCTGCCGCGTACTGAACGCCAGGACGTGCGTGGCCCGTCGCTCGCTCCCTTGGATGCCCCGCTTCCGGGGTTGGCGCATTTAAGAAAAGGCTCGGGCGGACGCCGTAGCTCAGCTTCAGGGTTCCCATCGCCTGTGGATTCCTCCCAGGAGACCCCTGCGGATGGGTGGGGAGGCTGTGAATTCCACGCCCTCTACGCCCGCAGGCCTACATGCGGGAAAGTGCGGGGGATTTGTGTGGGGTTGACCCCTGGAGACCCGGACCTGCTGGTCTTCCTTAAAATCACATCAGGGATTTGGCTGCAGCCCAAAGGGATTGCTCCGAGCTGGCTTTTAGGAACCGAGTCTGGTAGGTGTGTGGGCAGAGCCCAGTAGCCTGCCGGAACGGAGGCGTGTCACCAAAGGACCTGTGTGTTCTAGCGGGGACCAGATGTCCGGGGGCGTGGTCTATCTTAGCCTGGCGGCCGGGTGGAGCTGTGCGAAGGCGGGTTCTAGTGTTGAAGATAGGTCCAACTTTGGGGTCCAGTCCCAGTGTCGTGACCCTACCTAGGTCAGTGGCCGAGCCCACCAGGGGGCCGGCTGAGTGGCGGCCAGACCCCAGGGGCCGCTCTTTTCCTGGTGCGAATCCTGACTCTATTTGGCAACTCATCAAGAGACTTTGTCCAGGTGTTGGGACCCCTCGGGACCTCAGTTGCGCCTTCTATAAAATACACGGCAGCGTCTCCCAAGGTGTGTCTTGTCAACATCCCCCCACCAGAATGTACTAACTACTTTTTTTTTTTTTTTTTGAGACGGAGTTTCGCTCTTGTTGCCCAGGGTGAAGTACAATGGCGCGATCTCTGCTCACTGCAACCTCGGACTCCGGGTTCAAGCGATTCTCCAGCCTTAGTCTCCCAATTAGCTGGGATTACAGGCGTGAGCCAACACGACCGGCTAATTCTGTATTTTTAATAGAAACGGCGTTTCACCATGTTGGTCAGGCTGGTTCGAACTCCTGACCTTAGGTGATCCATCGCCTCGGCCTCTCAAAGTGTTGGGATTACAGGCGTGAGCCACCACGCCAGGCCTTAAACTATTAAACATGCTGTTTCCCTGGCTCCTTCCCAGACCAGGAGACACAGGAGCGTTCGCATTTGTACCAGGCTACCCTGTGACCCCCATAATCTCCTTTGAAAACCGGCGGATTAGGAGTATCTGAGGGCTCCTTCCCTGAGATGATCATGCTGTGGATGGAAGCTATTGTGAGGGTATATGTAGACTTGCCTGGGTCGGGGTGCCCAATAATAAATCCGCCCCACTCTCAACTTCTCTGGACGAAGATTCCCCATTTCTAGCCCGGGGTTGGAGTCATTTGCCAAGAACCCTCACACCAGAGGACCCATCTGAGTAGAAAGCCAAGGTTCGGGAAGGGAAAAGTAATTTCTTCAAGGTCACAAAGTCAGCCAGAGTTCAGTGCAGGCTCAAGGACTTCCAGTCCACTGCTCTCCCCAAGTCTCCTCTGTACATCCGCGTTTTGGGGGCGTGAGTCTGTCCTGGCACGGGTAGCTGGCAGGGGTCCCGAGGTCTGGCCCGGGAAGGACCTAGCCACGCACGGTCCCCGGCCCAACTTCAGCGGAGGCCACGCGGTCAAGGGTACTCTCTAAAAACTGCAACCAGGCTCCAGGCGCCAGGCTCCAGGATCCCTCTAGGGGTGGAGCCAGACCCGAGCGACAAGCGAACAGTCCAATTCTGGGCGGGCTCTAGGCCCGACAGCCAATCGGGGACCGGGGGCGCGGAGCGTGCAGTGAGGCAAGGCGCTGTAGCTTTGGGGATCCCCCGAGGCTGCTCCGCCCGGCCCCACCCCCGCCGTGGGTCCCGGCGCTACCCACCCTGGCTCACCCACCCTGGCTCACCCACCCTGGCTCAGGCCGGCCGAGCCAGCGCTCGCAGCTGAGGCCGGTGCGCAGTAGTGGGCCTGGCCAGCGGCTCGGAGCTTGCAGGGAGGGTGGACCTCTGGTCGGACCCGCAGCCCCCGACGCCGGGCCTGGGGGTTCCCCCCGCCCCGGCCTCCTGCCAGTCACTACCACCCCTAGCCTCTCCAACTGAGCTCGGCGCCGGGAGAGGATTAAGTAAGTGCTGAGGTCGCTGCTCCTGTGCAAGAAGGGAGGCATCACAGGGTCGCGGAGGCGGGCATAGGGATTGGGGCAGGGAGGACTGAGAGACCTGGTGGAGAACGGCATGCGGGTTCTCGAAGGTCGCGGTGCCGACCCCTTTCGCCCTGGTTTCCTTCCCTTACCCTTTGGACCCTGAGGCAGGCCTGGAAAGTGGTCAGTAGGGCCCCTTCTCTCCTTTGGGAGGCGATGTAAACAGAGCCCCAGAGTTAAGGGTTTGGCCCAAGGTCACGCCCGGGATCAGTTGCAAAGCCAAGAAAAGAACCCAGGACTTCCTATGTGCCCAGCCTAGCTGGAGGGAGAAGACAAAGAGGGATGAGCCTTTCTACCCAATAACCCTCTGCCAGCCTTGCCCCTTCCTCAGGGGCCACCAGAGGTGTGTACACACCTCACACACGTACATGCATCTGCACAGGGAGGCACCCCCACTAATGCCCATGAACCAGCACAGAAAGGGACGTGTGCACCCATGAGCTAGGTATCCTTCCTCTCCCTAGGCCGCCCCGTCTGCAGCTTGGCTGGGACCTCTTCCCACCCCACCTTAACCAGGGCCCTCTTCACTGGACAAATCTCTCACCTTCTGCTAACAGAGGAGGAGGGTAAAGGAAGAGAAGGCACCCAAACTGGGAGCTCCGTTCCTGCCTCGCCTTTCTTCTTGACCCTAGCAGCCCCTCTATTGTTGGTGGGTGGGGAGGGCAGTCCAATGTCCCTGAGAGCCTGCAGAGAAGCCCGGCCAAAGAACCAGAGTCTCTCTCTCCTTCTTGTCTTCTGGTCTTTCCACATCAGCCTCCACCCACACTCCAAGCATAGTCTCGACCACACAGTGGACTGGTTCCAGGGGCTCCCATGGCTCCCCTTTGTGACTGGGTTGGCCATGGGGAGAAAATCTAATATGTAGTGGATTCTTACTGTGGATGGGGGTTGTGCTGAGCTAAGTCTTTCTTTGAGACCTGTTTGTTCTGCCATTTCTGTAACCCCATGACCCTGTAGACTCAGGAAAACGGAGACACGGAGAGGTGGAGTGACTTTCCAGGGATCACTAGTTAAGCGGCTGAGCTAGGTTTCAAAGACAGGCTTGTCTGACTCTTGGGCAAGTGTTTCCCTACAGGAAAGGAAAAAGCTGTGGTATTTTTTCCCCAAGCAGGATGAGGGATGTGGGAGGCAGGGAATGAGGCGGTGGATGTGGGGTGGTGGGGGATATGGGGACACAGGTTGGGGGGAGTTTTTGATCAGGGGAGGGAGACCTTTTCTTTCAAACATCCCTGCTGTCTTTCATATCTTCCAGGTTTGATCACTATGATCATCTTATCCACAGAGGATGCAGGGCTTCAGTTTTGTTCCTAAAAACAGGGGTACCATAGATATGTAAAGTATGTGTCCTAATGCCTCCTGAACTTGCCCTCATCCTTGCCCTCAAACCTTTACCTCACCAGTGCTTTCAGAACCTAGAGAGACTCCATTTCACTACTGAGTCCCTGTCCTCAGCCTTATGTTTCTTATTCTTTCCTTTCTAGCACCCAGGAAGGCAGGGGGCTCCCTTTATCCAAGGAGGTGGCTGTGCAGGTGACCACCACAGGTGGCAAGAACCACAGGCTGGGGCACTCCGGAGTCAGGAGTGAGTGGGCAGGTTGACTGGCCTCAGGCAGCCTCTCAGCCAGGGCCCTCTCCGCGTCAGCATGAACTCCAGGACCGCATCTGCTAGGGGCTGGTTCAGCAGCCGCCCACCCACCTCTGAGTCTGACCTGGAACCTGCCACAGATGGGCCAGCCTCCGAGACCACTACCCTCAGCCCAGAGGCCACCACCTTTAATGACACCAGAATCCCTGATGCGGCTGGTGGCACGGCCGGCATGGGTACCATGCTTCTGTCCTTTGGGATCATCACGGTGATAGGCCTGGCTGTGGCCATGGTGAGACTGGGGTAGGCTGGGGGAGGATAATCAGTGTTTAGATTTATAGAGAACCTGTTCAATCAGAAGACAGTCTGGTTGTTGTTGTTGTTGTTTTTGAGACAGAGTCTTGCTCCGTCATCCAGGCTGGAGTGCAACGGCTCGATCTCGGCTCACTGCAACCTCTACCTCCTGGGCTTAAGCGAGTCTGCTGCCTCAGCCTCCCAAGTAGCTGGGATTACAGGTGTGAGCTGCCATGCCTGGCTAATTTTTTGTATTTTTAGTAGAGATGGGGTTTCGTTATGTTGGTCAGGCTGGTCTTGAACTCCTGGCCTCAAGTGATCTGCCCCCGTCAGCCTCCCAAAGTGCTGGGATTACAGGCATGAGCCTCTTCGCCCAGCCAACAATCTATTAATGCGAGTGCGGTCCTCCTCTCTCACAGAGATTTGTCCATTGGGGCCCAGAGACCAGAGACCAGAGAGGCAATGCTTCCAACTGGAAGAAACAGAAAAAGTTCTCGGGAATTACATGGTGTCTTGAGCTGGGTGGTGAGGGCCACATAGTAGTCCGGGAGTTCCAAGTGGAGGGTCCTGATGGGCAAAAGTTTGGAGGCAGACAGGAGGTTCTGTGAGCAGCCAGCAGGACAGTTAGGGCAGTGGGTATGGGGTTACAATAGGAGAAGAGGCTTAAAGGTGGTTGATGTGGACTGTGGGCAGCAGAGTCTGGGTGAGCTGATCTGCGCCTGGGAGGCTGTTGGCAGTGAACATTCATTTATTCACTTTACTGAGTGTACCTGCCCTGGACCAGGCCTTTGGGACCCAACAGAGGCTAGGAAGACAAGGTCCTGCCCTGTGGTTCTTACAGGAAGCAGGAAACATAAAAACCAAGGGTTCCAAGGGAAGCCTGCAGGGACTGACTTGGGGACTCAAGCAGGAAAGCAGGAGCTTTCCAGGCTGGGTGGTTAGGGACAACTGAGAAGCAAAATTAGAGTTGAGACCTCAAAGTGCAAGCCTGGCCTCCGTGTCATGAGAAGGGGTGGAGGTGGCAGCCATCAGGAAGGAAGGGGGCTGGGGAGAGGGCTGCAGGTATCATCCAGCAGTGAGTGTGACGCCTCTTGATCTGGTGTCAGTCCCTAAGGATATGGGCTGTCCCCCTAAGATGATACATGGACACTCAGAATGTCACTGAGGGACCACTGGAGATCATGCAGGCTGAGACTAGGGAGGATGGGGTGCCCCTGAAGTTCCCCAGTGTGCCTGGCAATGGTAGGATTCTGCCCACTGCCCCTTGCAGGCTCTGATGGCTGGCCTTGGGCTCAGGAGCATGTTGCTCTGACAAGTAGGGCTGTGGATGGTCCATCATGGCCTGGTTGGAGCTGCTGTTAAACCAGGGTTGCCATATGGGCCCCACAGGCTCCAGATTGCTGCCAGGAAGCAACTGCCAGCCAGGAAGCAGGCCCAGGGTGCAGCATAGGCAGAATGAGGCCAGGGCCTGAGAGGTCTCCTGGGTGGGGGTAAAGCAGGATGCCAGTGTTTTCCCTTGGCACCCATGCAGTGGGTAAGCAGATGGAGGCACCCTTAAGGGCAAAATGGGGCCTAGAAACTGCCCTCTTTACTCTCAGTGAAAGGTTTTGTCCTTGGAACTTGAGAACGCTTTCTTACTCTTTGTTCTAGAGGAACATTCAGAAGGCCTGGGTGGATGGCCCGCTTGCCAAAATCAGAGAGGTAGGAAGCTCATAGGACAAAGGCAGCGGAGGGCAGAAGATAGCTCCTGGGGACTGCAGACAGGCCCAGAGGTGCTCACTAAGTGCTGCTTCCTCTCCCCGATGCCAGCCTCAAGGAGGGCCGTGGGTACAAGGAGGAGCAAATCTGCACCAGGCTTTTTGCCTTACCCAGGAGGGAAAAGTGCTTGGCACGGGCAGACCAGGATCAGTGGTGGGGGAGGTTCCTGGAGGAGGCGGGGCTGCACCTGCTGGACAGTGAAGGGTAGAGAAGATTTGGAAAGGAAGGTGTGGGGGTGGGTGTTAGCTGAGGAACAGGGGAAAAGGCATGGAAATTGGGTAAAAGTTCTGGCCTTTTCTGTAGATCCTTCTGAATCCCAGGGTCTCAGGGGAGGGAGGTGGGCTTGGGGCAAGGGCTGAGAGGTGGGGACCACAGGGGCTGGGGCTGGGGCTGGATCCACTTGCTCATGGTGGCAGGGGCTGGGCCAGAAGATCCCAGAGTTCCTGTCGCAGCCTACCCACAGGAGAGCAAGGGAGCACCCCTACATGGGACCCTGGACAGGAGGGGAGAATGAGGACCGATACCCCAGTTTCTTTTTAGGTTTGGGGGTCCTGCAGGAGGAGCTCTGGGCCAGGCTGGAAACCAAACCAGATTCAAGCTGTGAATGGGCCACAAAGAATGTGGGAGGATTTGGAGGAAACCACAGGGCTGTGCTTTCCCCCAGGCAGAGGTAGTCATGCTCCTGGTAGTCAGAAACTGCCAGTTTAGGGAACAGCAGGATGATGGCAGAAGTCCCTGGATTCCCTACCCAAGGTGGTCCCCCAGTTGTTACCCGCTTCCTTCCTCTCCTCAGTGCATTGTACAGGGTTTCTTGCTCTGACCTAGAGGTCCTAGATGTTTACTCAGGCTGCCTAGGCCCTCATCTTTAAGGTTGTATATTGGGGGACCGGACCTCAGGGGTTCCTCTTGCATCAGAGCTTTGGGAGGTTGACCTGGGCTGATGCCTGGGGCTCCAGTCCCCCACCCCTACCTTCGTCCACTGGGAGCCGTCAGCCTCCCGTAGGAACTCCAGAGACCACCAGCTCAGGGCCTTGCCTAGAGCCACTGCTCTACACACTACAGAGTCTGGCCACTGCCTGTCCCTGGTTCTTTTTGTTGTTATAGAGACGGGGTGTCAGTATGTTGCCCAGGCTGGACTCGAACTCCTGGGCTCAAGAGATCCTCCTGCCTCAGACTCTTGAGTAACTGGGACTACAGGCATGCACCACCTTACCTGGTCCCTTTACTTTTTGCCTGCATGTGGCTTTGGGCCTGGGAAGAGTTGAGGGGAGGGTACGTGCTGAAGTCTTCCCTTTCCTCTTCAGCCGTGGGGAGCCACAGGTGGGTGCTGAGTGGCTGGAGCTACAGTTAGTATTGGCAGCTCAGCCAATAGTTGGGGCCCACCAGTCCCCAGGCTGGGCCTAACTGTATGGGCTCCCAGGCTGGAGGGAGCCTCTGAGTCCCCAAACTCAGCTTGGGCACTGTCTGCAGCTACAATGTCAAAAGGAGGCATGGGGCGGGCACGGGGGCTCACGCCTGCAATCCCAGCACTGTAGGAGGCCAAGGCGGGCTGATCTCGAGGTTAGGAGTTCAAGACCAGCCTGGCCAACATGGTGAAACCCCATCCCTGCTAAAATTATAAAAATTAGCCAGGTGTGGTGGTGCACACCCTCCCAACTACTTGGGAGGCTGAGGCAGGAGAATCACTTGAACCTGGGAGTGGAGGTTGCAGTGAGCTGAGATTGTGCCACTGCACTCCAGCCTGGGTGACAGAGTGAGACTCTGTCTCAAAAAAAAGAAAGAAAAAAAGGAGGCATGAAGATGAACGGGGGGTGTATGTGTCATTAGGATGGGGACCCACGGGTCTCTTATTCGTCAGCCTCAGCATGTCCCCATCCAGAAGGGCTGCTGGGTTCCTCAGGGCCTCCTCTCCTTGCCATTTGATGCTGCTCCTTCTCTTGCAGGTTTTGTACATCAGGAAGAAGAAGAGGTAATTCCCCACCCCAACCAAAATCCCAACCAAATCTCGAGCCCATGGGCAGTGCTGGGCTGGGGTCTGAGGGAAGTGGGTGAAAAGCTGGTCAGGGAGTCAAGGCCTCTTCTGCCCATTCACAGTTGGGGGTGACCACTTTCCTTTGGGGAGGGTTGAGGGCCCCCCTCCCACAAGGATCTTACACACAGGGCAGGCAGGTGTGAGGATTCTAGATAACTGGGTATAACCCTGGGATTGGGGATGGGCAGGGAGGGGGAAGGCTGGGATTACTCCCACCCAACTGCCCACCACCCTTGCCCTGCTGCTCTGAGCTGACTGCTACTGGCTCCCCAACCCCACCTGAGACTCAGACGCTGTGGATTACAGCAAGGCCCTAACCTAGGTGATCCCTGTAGGGCCCATGGATGACAGCTACTTGGCCTATGGCATTACCCTGGAGGATAACTGCTGCCTCCCTGGCTACCCATTTAAGGGATTGAACTGGTACTATAGGTGCAGAAATGTCTGTCATTTGTTCTCATTTCAAGGGAAATCTTAAGGCCCTAAGCATGGTTGTGTGCTATGGCTCAGCTAGTCAGCAGGCAAGGCCTGGAGGGCTGCTGGGAGGGGAAGGGCCTGCTCTGTCCCCAGCAGCCTTTGCCCCCATCCCCAGGCTGGAGAAGCTACGCCACCAGCTCATGCCCATGTACAACTTCGACCCCATGGAGGAACAAGATGAGTTGGAGCAGGAGCTGCTGGAACATGGGCGGGACGCCGCCTCTGTGCAGGCTGCCACTTCTGTGCAGGCCATGCAGGGCAAGGTGGGCACTGACCAGGCTCCCCAACCCGCCTGCAGCGTCCTTTGTCCTCCATCCTCACCCTCCCTCCTTCTCATGCAGCTTTCTAGCACCTGCCTTCTGGTCAGATGGCAGGTATTGGGTACATGGCTTTTGCCAGATTTGTTCAGAAAGTGGTCAGATTGCTCTGGGGCCACACACAAACTCACAGCACAAGGCCAGGCTGAGGCAGTCCTGGGATCCAGCCTGGCTCTGCCTCATAGCCTGCTGATCTTGGGAGACCCACTGGCATCTCTGAGCTTCAGTGTTCTCATCCACAAGTGAAAATCCTAATTCTTGCCCCGTGTGCCCCCATATACTGGTTAGGAAAGTAGGAAAGGACTAATGGGGGAGATTGTTGGTGGCTAGGACCCCAGGTTCCTCTGCTTCCTGAGAGTCCGTGGCCCCGAGTGGGTTGTGGATGGGGTCAGACTCTTGGGCAGCAGTACCTCTGAGTAGGCTGGTAGATTCCCAGTGGCTGACAGACCCAGGCATGTGAAGATCCCAGCCAAACTTGCCTCCTGTGTCCAAAGGGATAGGTGCCTGTGTGGCCATCCTGCTGTAGCCACTGGGCTGCCTGACCATTTGCTACCATTCCCCCAAATCCCCACGGGCCAGAGCACCATCAGCAGGCCTGACCTGCCCCTGACTCATCCAGCCTCTTTGCATCTTCTTGGGCTCAGAAAGAATCCAGGCTGGGAGTCTGAAGACCCTTTGGTTTTGCCAAAGGTTCTGCATCACCTGGGTCAGAATATATTGCCCCCTTGGGATATTCAGGAACTCGCACTGACACTTGTTTCCATGTTCCTCCCTGTGCCAGGCCCTGTGCTAGGGCTTGGGGGTACAGAGTCCTGCCCTCTGATCCCCCGCTGGGAAAAGGCAATGCATGTGTAATTAAATCAACACAGTAAGTGCCTCCAAGGTGACAGGGCAAGCTGGGGAGGAGTCATCTGAGCAAGTAGTATTTCTAGGCTGAGCTTGCAGGGAGGGCATTCCAGGCAGAAACCATTGCTGGTGCCAAGCATAAGCAGGCACCAGGAAGTGAGGGTGGAGGTGACCGGGCCAGTGAATGCATGGCCTTGCCCATGGTCTCTGATGCCTCTGCCTGTCTTCCTGCAGACTACTCTGCCCTCCCAGGGCCCACTGCAGAGGCCCAGCCGGCTGGTGTTTACCGATGTGGCCAATGCCATCCATGCGTGAATGGCCTGGGACAAGCCTGAACTTCTGATAGAGACCCGCCGTGGTGCCCACAGAGCTCCCCACTCCCTGATTGTCAAGACCTACTCTGAGGACCTGCCCTGCCAAGACACGAGAGGGCCCTGCCAGGCCCCAGCTGTTCTCCAGACCCACCTGCTGACTCTAGGCTCTAAGAGAGGGCCCTGGCCAGGCTGGACTTCTGACCACTGACTTCTCCTGACCTGAAGGCCCTGGCACAAAGGGCATCCCTCATGCTGAGAAGGTCAAGAGCCTCTGCTGGCTTCCTCATCCCCTGTCCAGATTGCTCACATTAGGGTCTGCCCCACTAACGTGGAGGAAATCGGGGGAGATACGGAGTGGGAGGAATTGGGGGAGGAAAGGGGAGGTTTCCCTCTGTTAGGGAAAGATCTGTTTTTTGGAATCTGGAGCCTCCTCTGGGGTGGGGAGAGGAAACCACCCAAGTTGTAGGGACAGGGTAGGGCAGCACCTGTTATGGGCCCTGAGAAGCCCAGAGATGGAGCTGAAACTGCCCAGTATGCAAGGATGCCAGGAGAAGGACAGTTTACACCCAGGGTCCATCCATACTACAGAGGGTCCAGGAGGTCTCCCAACCACCCATCCTTGGCAACCAGATGTTACTGGGGCCAAGCTAGGATGGGAGCTAAGGGGGAAGGAAGTAGGGGAACAGAAGTGGAAAGATGCAGCCCCCACAGACCTGCCGAGAGGCCTCATGTATGTGCATGAGTGTGCCCGTGGGCAGACGTGCCTGTCCCAGCACAGAGGGCAGGATGAGATTGTCCACATTGGCCCCACCCTCCAAGTCGACCTGTACCCCATGGTATGTAGCGGAGCATCAGGGTAGGCTATCTTCTCTGCCTTCAGTCTTCAGGGACTGCAGGGAAGAGGGAAGCATGCACGGCAGGGTTTCTCTCTCCACTGCATTGCTTCACTAGGCTCACCTGCTTCTGAAAGCGGCTCCCTGTCTTGGGCTCTACTGAGGATCTGGGGTTGGGAGAGGCTGTTGGTCTGAGGGCAGTAATCACAGGCTGCAGGCTAGAGGGGGCAGTTACGACTGCCTGAAATCGAGTGAGGGATTGCACCTCAGAAAAATATCTATAAAACCTAGTCTATGAATTTCCCACCTCCATCCCATCTATGGGAAGAGCCATTCAGTGTTTAGAGAGTGGGGAGATGGGTCCCTGCACTTGCCTCTCCATAAGCCTTGGAGGGTCAGGGCTGATGCCAGGGGTCCTGGCAAGGCATTGGGCAGAGACAGACCCCAAGAGCGGGGCATCTTTTTACGCTGGGCATACGTATACACACAAGCACGCACAGAGGCATGTCCCGTGCCCAGCCTCTCCACCATCACTGTCCGCCGCTGGTTGGAGGGGATGCAGGGGTAGTGTGTGCAGACCTTCCATTGGGCAAATGCCACGTGTCAGGAGGGAAGGGCCTAGGAAGCCCCCATGAGGAAGGTTCTGGATTTATTCCCTCCTCTAAATGCTATAAATATGTTAGCACTTGAGCCGACTGGAGGCTGCCAGGAATTTAGGATATAGCTGTAATTTAACCCAGAGCAGCTCCATGTGAGAGCATTAAAGATGTAATGAAGATGTTTACATGGAGAGAGTGTGAGCCTGTGACACTTGGGGTGTGGAACCCCAGGAGGGGCAGGATGGGTGAGGGGCTGTGGGGGGCCTGGGGATAGTTGCTTGGATCACAGCTAGGAGGTGGCAGCCCAGGTTTCTCTTGAGCCGTCGGAGGAAATGCCTCTGGCCCTGACTTCAAGGTTGCGTTGGGGCTTGGGGTCCCAAGACCTGCCACCCCCTAGGGTGGAAAGGTCAACTGGACAGGACCTTGTGGGACTGGGGGAGGAAGGAGGCTTGAGCCCCAAGTTCCCTGGGGGAGGTATGGCGCCTCAGAACCCATAGGAGCTGCGTCTGAAACACAAAAGGAAGCAGAACAGTGTGGCTTTTTCTGGAGCACAAGGGTACAGGGGAAGGGTGAGGGGTGGGAAGCCATTAGGGTCATCTGTGTGGAACCCACCTGCAGGGTTCAGAAGGGTTTGGGGGAGAATGACACTAGGGTGACCAGCCATCCTGCTTTTCCCAGGACTATTCCAGTTTTAGCCCTGAAAGTCCCACAAACCAGAACTCTAAGTGACATCCAGGCCCTCCCCAGAGAACTGAGCCTTCAGGCCAGCGTCATGGAAATAAGGGGTGGGTGAGCCCCCACCAGTTCCACGATGGAGGGCTGAGCTAGAGGAAGGGGCTGGGAGACAGGGCCTTAGGTGAGGGGAGGGCCGTGTGCCCACGGACCAACCACACTGGGGCCACAGCTCAGCCTGTCAGTGGTGGCCTTGATCTTTGGAAGAGGTCTCCTTCCCTCAACAGATTGGCAGGATTCTGGAGGGGCATGGAGTGAGAGGAGAGGTGGTGGTGGGCTGTGTCTTCCCTTCCTGTTGGGTGGCCCTTCAGCCTAGGGATGTGGGAGCTGCAGAAGACCCAGCATCTGGGGGATCCTGAAGAAACGGGGCCTGTAGAGTAAGGCTGGCTTCCAGGGACCAGGACCTGGACAGTGGCTCCAGGAGGACCCCAGTGCCCATCCGCTCCTGCTGCCTGCCCCATGCCCCTCTCCTGCGGAGCGGGCTTGGCTAGATGATGTGCACAGGGCAGCAGACTCTCTGGGTGCCAGGGCCCCTGTTCGTACCTCTTGTGCCCTCAGAGGCACCTTCTCCCCAATCCACCCACCTTCTCTCTATCTCTTATTCCCAGTCCTTCAGGAAAACCAAGTTCCCAGGTCTTCCAGAGTGTGGGGTCAATAAATATTGGGATGAAAGGTTCTGGTTGGCGTGTCCTCCTTGAGGCCTTGAGCCTGATGTGCTCACCACCCTCAGCCAGGCAGTGGAATGAGATGGAGTCGCCTGCCTGCCTCACTGCTCCTGAAATTGACTGTTAAATGGGACCCTTTGAGAAATGCCCCTTGCCCAACAATACCCCCCCACACACACACACACCCACACACTCTTCCATAAGTAAAACCCTTCCTTGGGAGTAGCAACCAGGACTTGGGCTCAGAAGTTGGGCAGTTTGCAGTAGGTGGTATCTGAAGACGTGGCTTGGCGCCTTCAGAGGCCATCTTCTTGTTTAATAAAATGAAATGAATTCATTTGAGCCAAAGTGAATGAAATAATCCCATTGCCTGGCTGCAGGCAGGCACTGGGGACGCCTACAGAATATAAAGGAAAGTTCTTGTGGGGGAGGGCCCAGAAACTCCAGTAGAGCAGCCTGACCTTGCTATGGATTCCTTCCAGAAACATTGCTAAGTGTCTATCATGAGCCTGGCATCACAGTCCTGAGGGTGAACCAACCTAGACTCTGCATTTCCATTCTAGATAGAGGAGACAGATGTCAAATAGGAAAAAAGGTGTGTGTGTGTGTGTGTGTACACACATAACACACATTCTATAGGTCTATATATCTCTATATCTACAGCTGTAGGAAAAAGAAGGTGGGGTGGGGGCAGGGTGTGCCTAGGGATTTTATAGGCTGAGGGCAGACACCCCCGCCCCATCCTGCCCAGCTGCACCCCTCAGCAGGCCTCAATGTGGAGAGCTGTGGTCAATGATATCTGGGGGAACCCCAGGAGACGCTGTTTTGACATCCCCACACAACTTGTCCTCTGAGGGCTCAGGACAGGGGGGCCTTAGTCACCCAGAGGACACTCTAAAAGGCCAGAATTGCTGAGAAAAGAACAAGAAGTATGTAGACATCAGCTGCAGGAAAAGGAGGAAGGGAGAGGGAGAGCATGGAGACCCCTTAGGTGGGGTGGGACCAGGATGCCCTCCCACCTGGGCCTGGGTCTGCCTGTGGCACCTTCTGTCACCTCCCCTCAGCCCTCAGAGCCCTGGCAGCAATCCCTGCCCCCTCACCCTAGGTGCTTTGGTGCTGCGAGTGGAAGATCAGGGCAGGTGTCAATGCTCCCCAGGAACAACTCCCTGCCCCTCTCCCCCAACCCGAGGGAGCTAGGGGAAGGGCAGCAGGCATACAGGGAGGAACAAGAAGTGGGTGTCGCCTCCCTCACCCCAGAGAAAACTCTAGGGCTTCAGCCCAAGAGAGAGTCTGTCGGGGAAGCAGAGAGGGAGGCGGAGCTGAGACCTATCTGAGAAGGTGGTTTCCTTTTCCCAGCCCCTGGCCTGGGGAAAGCAGTCTGTGTCAAAGAGACCTTCTACTGGGTAGAGGAGGAGGACCTGCTTCTCAGGTCTGCCCTCAGCTTTGAAGAATCCCTCTCTCTCAGGGTTCTGCTGGGATGGTGATCCTCTGGGAGCCTGGAGCCACGGTTTCTGTCTGGAGATGTTACCCTGAACGCAAATCTGCTGACAGGGGAGGGAGGTCTAGACAACCTTTACTCTGAGGCCAGGGAACCCCCTACCTGGCCTCACCCAGGGGATACCAAGGCCTTCAGTAAGCCAGTTCAGCTCTGATCAGTTGGTCACAGCCTGAGCCAGATGTTCACATTTTGGGCAAAATCTCAGGTAGCCCATCACGCCATTTAACTTGAAAGCAAAATGAAAAATCACACAGGGGCCTCCCTGGTGTCTCCTTCATGCCGAGTCCACAGGAGGAATCAAGCACTTTCGGTATGCTCAACCATGTGCTTGTGCTGCCCTTGAGAGCCAAGTCTGCTGGTCAGAGAAAGTGTGCTGACTGAGTTGCTCCCAACTCCAAGAGTTGCATTCAGGGAGACCTGCCTGGAGGAGGCACAGGAGCAGCACCAGCCACCTTCACTTTCTGCCTGACTCACCAGGACCTGGGTTGCAGGCCAGGATGTGACAGCCTCTGCTGCCTATTCTGTGGGTGTGGTTGTGGCTGTGACAGATGTGGCACAGGCTGTCTAGCAGTGGAACAGAACAACAGAACCCAGTGAGAAACTTTCTCTACCCGTGGGCATTTCCCAAGAAACCCAGTGGAGTGCTGCTCTCTCTTCCAGCAGGCACAGCGGCATCCAGGAGGTGCCATACTCCTGGCTGATCCTCCTGTGGCAGCAACACCAGCTTCCCTTCTCTGGGTCGAGCTCGTGGCCCAGCAGAGCAGCCCCTCATTCCCAGCCTGGGGGACTCAATAACATAAAAGCCAGTCCCACCAAGGGGTGTTAAGAGGGCAGGTCATCAGTTAGAAGCCACTGGGCCTGGGCTGATGGATGGCCCCAGTGGGCCAGACTTGTAAGAGGTGCCCAGCCCCATTTACCCATGAAGAACTGGGTGGTCAGAGGGGCTGAATGAAGTGTCCATGATTGCCCCACTGTGTGGGGCCCACTGTGTGGGGCTTTGGAACCCCATGCTGTCTGCTCTTCCCACAACACCAAGGGAGAAAGTGAAGTTGGCAGCCACTTGGCCCCTTACCACAGTTCTTGGTACCAACTTCAGGCTTGCCCTGGCTGAGAACTTTGGGGGCTGCAGAAGAAGATGGCCCCATGGTTCCAGCCTGGGTGAGTGGGCAGAGCGATGGGGAGGGGAGCTGGGGTGGAGGCTTGAGAAAGAGCAGGTCCTAGGCCATAGAGGGAGCAAGAAATGGGGGTGAGGGGGTTGTTCCTCGGGAGTCTCAAGGTTCAGGCCCCAGTCCTGGATTTGGCATGAACTGACCAAACCAGGAGGGAGGATCTGTTCCCTCCTCTGGCCCTCAGTTGACTCATTTGTAAAGTGGACAAAGTAATCCTGCCCTTCTTTCTGCCCAGGCACGGGGAGGTGGGAGGCAGGAATTGGTCGGATAGGCTTTGAAAAGGGAAGGCCTAGGTGGAGCGGGGAAGGGGCTAGGGGCTGTCATCTGGGCCCAGCTTCAGACTGGCCAAGCTCCAATAAGGCTCAGAGTCACTCAGTGCTTCCCCTTCACTGGGAACCTTGGAGAGACAACCTAGGACAAAGACAATGATTCAGAGCTTCTCCAGTCACACCAAATATAACTGCTTCCCAGGCCCTGAAGTCTCCCAGGTCTGAAGTGAAGGACAAGGATTGTCTCTCAGCAGGGGACCTTGGAGGGGGATTTGGATGAAGTCTCCTTGGGGACCTCATATCTTTGATTTTGGAGGGGGCAGGGTGGTGGGTATGAGAAAGAGGCCTGCCTGATGGGTTCCTGGGCACCACCTCTGTCCGTCTGTCCTAGTGACAGAAGGAGACACAGTTCAGCCAGTGGCTGGAGCTTGGGTAAAGCCTGGAGTCCAGCTGGAGGGGCTGGCAGGGCAGGGGCCTGGTGCGCCCTCCTGCCGGGGGTACGCTCTTGCTGGAGGCCAAGGCAGGCGGGAGGCTATCCCCTGTGCCAGAGCCATCGGCAGGGAAGGCACGGAGAACACATGAAGCTCCTGGCTTCAGGCTAACTTCATGGGGACTTTCCCTGGGACGTCCCTCACCTGTGGCTCTCCCTGATCCCTCAGGCTCCTCAGCCTTGGCCCCTTCATCTTCACCTTCTCTTTGAATTTTGTCCTGGCCAATGTTCTCTCTTTACTCTAAATGAAGGCAAGTGCCTGGGCTGGTCTAAGCCCTGTCTGAGTCCCTAGTCCCCACTTGGACTTGAGCCCATGCCTGTCTTGAGCCTGGTACCCTGAGAGGGGCTGTCCACGGGGATCTCTACTCCTACCCCACCGTACAGCACCTACTGCCTGCTGTGTACCCCCTCCCATCATCTCATTTAATCCCTGTGATAAACATTAGCCCCCTCTTATAGACAAAACACAGGGGGACTCAGAGAAGCAGTGAGACTGGCCGTGCAGCCGCGACGCAGGGATGGCAGGTCACAAGGGCAGAGCTCGGGGAGAGCCTGAGAACAGGGCCGGCTCCCTGCACATAGCTGGCACCCAGGAATGTCACCAATTTCACAATCTTCCAGGCCATTTTCTAACTAAGTGGTCTTGCTCATGAAGATCCCTGTCAAAGAGATAGGACCCCTAACCTTGGTCCAGGTGCGGCAGGTGAGGCACTCAGCAAATGAGACTCCCCAAACCTGGGCTCCTCAAAGAGCAGCAGAGCCCCTCACCCCAGGTAAGCCTCATCCTGACCACCTCTTGGCTGATCCTGGGACCCTAAAGCTCCCTCTTGGTTTACTGCCCACCTTGAGGTTTCTTCCTGGCTATGGTTTCCCATGGCACCTTTCTGGACGCTAGTGGGATGGGGGCTGGTTTGAGAGTTCAGTCCAATTCTATCTACCTCACCTAGCACATCTCTTATATGCTGAACTGAGAGCCCTGTAAGGTGGTTTTGCACACAGGCCCCTGTATCCCCAACCAGGAGTGGTGCCAGACATGTATAACAATTTCATACATGCACTTCCAGGTGCTCCAGCCAACAACTCCGGAGAGCTGCCAGAGGGCCTTGGTAGTGAGCCTTTGGCTACCTTGAGGGCCAGAATCTGGTCCTAATAAGTCACTCTCGATTGGTGCAATCTGGCACCATCTCACTTTACTCTCAGTAGCCCCTGGGAGGCTATACGGTCACCCCTATTGCAGAGGAGGAGACCCAGCACCCAGAGACTGAGGGCATCTGACTCAGAGCCAGGGACGTGGCCCTTCTCCCACACCATTCTAGAAAGGAGCCTCAGATAAGATAAGCCTCAGAGACTGCGGGTGCAGGGGCCTGACAGGGCACCCAGCAGGCACTATCCACTTCACTCCCCAATCTGCCCGCCAACCTTCCATGCCAGCCTGTTCTGCCACCTGCTTGCAGTTCCAGGCACTGCCACTCTCAGACAGGTCACCTGTCTGGTGGCCCAGGGGTTCTGTGGTCCCACCCTCAGATCTCTTCTCTGCACTTGGCCTCTCCCACATGTGGCATGAAGAGCAGACCCCAGACTGCAGACCCTGATGTAGGAATCAACTGGCAAGGCCAGGACTAGGCCAAGTGAATGAAGGGCCTAGGCTTCAAAATTTAAGGAGCCACTCACTCTCAGGTACTGACACTGCACTTTCACCAACATTAATGTGTGTGCCTCCTTAAATCTCATGCCCTGGATACCTCACTCACCCGAATCTCCGGCCCCTCCCTAGCTAAGGCTGATATTAAACCCCTACCCTCCTCCCACACCCTGCTAGCAGGCTGGAGGCCCCAGAGGTCCAAGCAATGAGAGTGTGGGCCAAACCCTGCCCCAGCTGAAGCTCATCAGGAAGCTCTTTACCCAGAGGAGGCTGAGAACACCAGATTATGAGAGATTTAAGGGATTCCTCAGCGGCTCAATAATGGGTCAATAAAAATGACACTCTGAAACTCCAGGTGAAGGAGGCAGGAAGATTCATGCTATAAATCCCTTCAGATGAGTCAGCCCCAGAGTCTGTGTACGTGAGGACCTCCTGGGGCACTCACAGACAGAATCCGAGCCCATTTAATTCCCCAGCAACCCACAGAGTGGGCACCCCTTGTGCTCCCACATTACAGATGGGGAAACTGAGGCACAGGGCAGTAGGGTTGCTCAGCACAAGGCAGGGCCTGAATTTGATCTCAAGTAGGTGAACCCAAGTTCACACCCCCAAAGAAGGAAAGAATATCCTCTGAAGACAGAGCTGGCTTCTCCTGACACCACTCATTCATTCTCTTCACACGTTCCCAGCTCTTCCACAGCAGGCCCTCTGCTGGGCTCTGGTGCTGAGGGGAACCCAGTTGGTGCTGGACTTGGAAGAGACCCCCTAGCAGGAAAGCCAGGACAGCAGCACTGACAGCAACAACAGCCCCTTCGGGAAGAAGTGATCAGAGAGGCAGCTGGGGACAGGGGACTCCAGAGGAGCCGACACCACTGCCTGGGAGTGAGGCAAGGCTTTCATGTGCTGGGCCTCTTGCTGGGTTTGATAAAAGGTGGCGGTGGATGTTTCAGGCTGGGCAGGGGGCAAGGGGTGAAGGACATGAACTTCCCCACAGCCAAGACACTAAGATGGTGACCTCACCAGGTGAGTCCGGTGGGCATGGAGCGCCCGCATGGTGCTGGGCCAGCACGCCGTGCAATACTTATCCTGCCTGCTCTGCTGAGGCCCTTGTCGCAGATGATGGTGCTGGGTGGGGAGTGGATCTGTTGGACACTGCTCTGTAAGATCTACCAGGACAACAGGTGCTGCTAAATGACTCCCCCAGAGAGACTGCACCTGCCTCCATACCCTCCGAAGGGGCCCAGGAGGCCTGTTCCCATCGCCCAGATGGTGACCATCCCAAACCTGGGTGGGTGGGGTGGGTGCAAGTTTCCTTCTTGGAGGAGGCAAGGGCACACTGTTTGGAGCCATTCTGAATGTGAACACCAGGTGGCGGTGCAGACCCAGATTATTAGGTGGGAGCAGGCAGGGGCTTGCCTGAAATTTGGCCTTGAGGCTTTTTTCAGGGGCCTGGGGTCTGGGAGGCTGCTGCATTGGAGCTGTTTGCTTCCTCCCTGCCAGGGTTGGGTCAGGCACACTGTCTGGTCACCACTGTATCCTGAGTCTGCCACATAGTGGGTGCTTAGGGCTATTTATCAAATGGAGAATTGAATAAGTGGTCCTTGCCTCATGGGAATTAAGTCAGTTAATATATTAAAAGCATGTGGAGAGCCATCAGTGAAAGTGTGCAGCTATTTGTACTTTTTTTTGTTGTTGTTGTTGAGACCGGGTCTCGCTCTGTCGCCCAGGCTGGAGTGCAGTGGCCGGATCTCAGCTCACTGCAAGCTCCGCCTCCCGGGTTCCCGCCATTCTCCTGCCTCAGCCTCCCGAGTAGCTGGGACTACAGGCGCCCGCCACCTCGCCCGGCTAGTTTTTTGTATTTTTTTGTAGAGACGGGGTTTCACCGTGTTAGCCAGGATGGTCTCGATCTCCTGACCTCGTGATCTGCCCGTCTCGGCCTCTCAAAGTGCTGGGATTACAGGCTTGAGCCGCCGCGCCCGGCCTATTTGTACTTTTATTATGGAGGGTGGTTCTTCTCATCAGGGCCCACCTATCTGGGATCAGGGCATCTAAACTGCGGGCCCTGCCCTGGGATTTGGACAGCCTCCGCCAGCAGGGGATAAAGACTGGACCCCAAGGCCTTACCACTCGATGCAGCAGCCCTGTGGGCAGTTAGGGGACAGAAGGGGCCTGTCATAAGCACTGAGGATGGCACACAGGGGTCAGGCCCCTAGGCCTCACCATGCAGCTTCCATAGCAGGGGGAGAGGCTACCTGCTACTGTCCCGTAAGTGCTGTCAGGACTGGGCCACTGGCAGGGTTAGCTAGCCAGAGGTTAGGGAGGGATGAGGGTGGGGATGCCCCTCAGTGGTCAGGGCCCAGGCTCTCAGAGTCATCTGATCATTCCCTCCCAGGCTTTCCTCGTTGCACACCTTTGCCTTCCCTGAGACCTCCACTGTAAATGCCTGTCTCATTCTTACTTCAAATCCTGGCTCCCTTCCCTGCCCACCCAAGGCATTGCACAGAAAGCCGCTCTCAGACGCCAACCTCCCTCCCCCAGGTCCTCCCCACAGAGCTCTCATGAGCTCCATCAGTCACCTCGCCTGACGCAGAGTCTCAGTAAGGTTGGGTGACTTGTCCTAGGTCACACAGGATTTGCACCCAGCTCTGTTGAACTCCTTCAGCAGTCTTGAACAGGCCTGGGTTATCTCTGCATCCCTTATGGTGGGTTCCTGAGTGTGTCACCAAGGGCCCCTTCTTTTTGGCTCCTGCATCCCCCAACATGAACAAGCGAGATGGGGACATTTGCCACCTCCAGCGACCTGGCTGTGACTGGGAGGGCAGGAACTATACCACCTCTTCCCCATATATCATCTCCAGCAAGGCAGACAGCAGGAAACAAGCCGCTGCTGCGCCGGGACTCCTGGTGATCCAGTGCAGCAGGCGGCTGGACTCTAGGGAGGAGCTGCGACTGGCCCCACACCTCTTTGGGCTTCCAGAGGAGGCATACCTCAAGGCGAGTCAGCTCTGCATTCTATAATACCATGGGTTCTGGTGCCAGGTGTCCCAGACACCCCTGTCCAAGGGCCCTGGGGCAACTGCATTCTCCTGAGTGCCCCTTGCTACATGAATGAGCTTATCTGAATCACAGCTAAGCCACCATGCAACTCCAGGCAAGTCCCTGAACCTCTTGCCTCAGTTTCTTCATCTGTAAAGTGGGGCAAGTCTTCCTACTTGACAGAATTAAGAGTTCAATGCCAGTGAGTACCAAGATATGGAAAAAAAAAGTATAAAAAGAGTTCAAGCCCTGGGTTTGAGACCGGCCTGGGCAACACAGCAAGACCCCCGTCTCTACGAAAAAAAAAAAAAAGCTTTTTTTAATTAGCCAGGCATGGTGGCATATGCCTGTAGTCCCAACTATTAAGGAGGCTGAGGTGGGAGGATTGCTTGAGCATGGGAAGTCAAAGCCAGCCTTGGTCACATTCTCCACTTTAAAGACCCTGTCTCTAAAATAAAATAAAATAAAATAAAATAAAATAGTTCATATGTGTAGAGGGTCTAGAACAGTGCCTGACACATAGGAACACTAGGTAAATATTTGCTTAGTAAATGACACGCTAAAGGTCTGAAAGGTGGCCCACGGGGGACAGAGCTTTTGCAGGGGTGGGGCCTCTGAGCCATACAGAGGCTCAGCCCTCGGGCAGCCCTGAGGTCTACAGGGGCTGCAGGGCCACCCAGTTCTAGGTTACACTTCCTGGCTCCACAGTCTGGAAGGTCTAACCCTTGAAGTGGCCCCGAGTTCTAAAGTTGCCTCTACCTAGCAGTGCATGTGCCCTCACCAAGTCCCCCACTGCCAGGTGGGGTCAGGGTCATGGGGCAATCCCGTGCTCTACACCTGGCTTGACCTGGAGCCTCCTGAAGACACAGCCCAGACTCGGATCCAGCCTGGGAGAGATGAGTAGGGGCAGCTGGGGCAGGTGAGAAGGATGGGGCAGTAGTGCCCCATCTTCTGAGCTCTGGGGCCAGGGAACCCTCTGACCTGGCTCTAAGCAGCAGCCTTGGGCCACAAGATCATGGAGTATTTTTCCACTGGGGAGGATGGGGTGAGCCCTCTGGCTCCTGAAAATTCCTGAAAACTAGTGGGTGGCTGAGGCTACTTGGTCACTTCTCCAGTCACTCCTTAATACAAGAGCCACAGAAGGGCTCAGGGCCTAGGAGGCCTGGGGGTCCACAGGCTGCAGGGGAGAGGCTGGCTCCTTTCCCCAGCCAATTCTCTGTCTGGCTCAGCGATGCCCACTGTCTTCCTAGTCCCCAGGCCACAAACCAGGGTCTTCCCCCAGCCCTCAGCCCCCAAGGCTAGCATGACATAAGTACCACCTAGTCAGATTTTCCTGGGCCTCCCACCCTCCCCTACGGAGCTCCCAGACACACCCTATTTGCCAATGCCCCTCTATCCTCCACTCAGGCCTGCAAGACTTCTTCTGAACTCTGGAACGCCCAAGTCTGGCCTCCAGAGTCCTCAACCTGCTGCCTCCCATCGTGCCCAGGCCATCTGCTCAGACAGCAGCCAGTCTCCTGCCTCTACGCTCTCCGCCCATGCCTGTGCCAGGGTTACTTCCCACCCTGCCCCTGGCTGGGCCTTGCCTCCCTGACATCTTTCCAGCTCTCTGGCAATTACCCAGGTGATTAATTTGGCAATTAATTTGGTAATTAATCATGCTTCTGCTGCTTAGGATGCTCCCCTTCCGCCAGCCAGGCCAGAGATCTGCTTGGCTTGGCTTTCCCTGGGAAGAGGGGTTGAGCCCTGGAGGCAGGAGAGGTGGTCCACTCTGAGTCCCATTGCCTGGCCCTGCAGCAGCCGTGGGCCAGGGATTGCATGCAAAGGAGCCCAGGATTCAGCTGAGATACAGACCCAGGTCCTGCCTCTGAGGAGGCCCCAAGGGTGCCCCAGGATGCACCTTAGCATTGTTTCTCAGCCTGTCTCTAGCTGCAGGAACTCTCTATCCACACTGTGGCCCCAGCACCAGCTCAGCCTTTGCTCAGCCTCCTGGTGACTCTTCCTCCAGCCTCCTGAGGGAGCTGGTCACTGGTGGAGAACCATGGTCCTAAGTGAGCTCACAGCCTCCTGAGGCCTCGGAACAGGCCAAGTCCTTCCATCTGGTGAGAGGGACTGGGCAGCCTTCTGACAGGCACCATTTCAGGTGGGCTTTGATCAATAGCAGGATTTAGTGGCAGAGGAGAAACTGAGTCCTGGTGTCCAGTGGGGTTTGGGGCCAGGTCCAACTCAGGTGGCCCTGGCCTTGTTGTGGGCTCCAGTGGGGCTAGCTACCAGATGTGTAGTACTACAGGTACAACCAACAGATGTACTGCCAGGACAGGGTCCCGGTGGAGCCAGCCCTATGGCATTGATTGAAATGCCCACCTGCCAATTAGGAGTTTTAAAGAAATGCATAATGATCCCTAATTGGTACCCTCATTAGTTGCTAATTAAACACTTAAGCATTTCTTACAAGTTTAACACATTAATAAGGCAGTTCATTATATGGTAACGAGATTTATTTCTCATATTTATTATATTGTTTCACCACTACTGACGGCAGAGTTATTTTTTTAAAAAACATGGCTTCTTACTGATTACACACAGTCCCCTTCCTACCCTGCCTCAACTGACAGCTGTTCCTGCCAGTGCCCTGAGCCTTGCTTTCTGGTGGGCCAGGAGCCAGTGTCCTGGGTCCTCCCTGCTGCTTTTGGTCCAGCTTCCCAGAGGTGAGTCAAGCAGGGCACCTTCTTCCCGAAGTCTGGAAGGGCCAGAGCTGGGCTGTGCAACACAGCACAACCCCAGAGGGCTTCATGGCCAAGACCCCTGGGAAAACCTCTGTGCATTTAGTCAACCTCTGCATTCCAGGAGCACCTGGGTGGGGTGGGGGATGGACTTCCTGCTTTCAGTGCCCTGGAGAGCCCAGTTTCAGGACAGGCACCACACTGGGGGCTGACACTGATGGCAGGAGCACAGCAGCCAGGGGAAGATAAGGAGGTCCTTTGAGGCTGTCCCCTCAAAGTGCGCAGGAGGAGGGTTACAGATGGTGGGAACTGGGCTGAGACCAGGATCCTGGGAAAGGTTAGGGAGTCTACAGGATGGGTGGCTAACAGAAGCAGACCCTCAAAAGCAGTGGTGGGGACCAGGCGCAGCAGCTCATGCCTGTAATCCCAGCACTTTGGAAGGCCGAGGTGGGTGAATCACTTGAGGTCAGGAGTCCGAGACCAGCCTCGCCAACGTGGCAAAACCCTGTCTCTACTAAAAACAAAAAAAAATTAGCAGGGCATAATGGCACATGCCTGTGGTCCCAGCTACTCGAGAGGCTGAGTCATAAGTATAGCTTGAACTCGGGAGGCAGAGGTTGCAGTGAGCCGAGATCACGCCACTGCACTCCAGACTGGGTAACAAAAGAAAAGGCAAGACTCCGTCTCAAAAAAAAAAAAAAAAAAAAAAAAAAAAAAAGGCCAGGCGCAGTGGCTCATGCCTGTAATTCCAGGCACTGTTGGGAGGCTTGAGATGGGAGGATCACAAGGTCAGGAGATCGAGACATCCCTGCTAACACGGTGATAACCCTGTCTCCTACTAAAAATACAAAAACTAGCCGGGCGCGGTGGCGGGCGCCTGTAGTCCCAGCACTTTGCGAGGCCGAGGCGGGCGGATCACAAGGTCAGGAGATTGAGACCACGGTGAAACCCCGTCTCTACTAAAAATACAAAAAATTAGCCGGGCGCGGTGGCCGGGGCCTATAGTCCCAGCTACTCAGGAGGCTGAGGCAGGAGAATGGCGGGAACCCAGGAGGCGGAGCTTGCAGTGAGCCGAGATCGCGCCACTGCACTCCAGCCTGGGCGACAGAGCGAGACTCCGTCTCAAAAAAAAAAAAAAAAAAGCAGGTGTGGGGATCTGACCTCCTCCTGACCTCCATCCAGAGGGCAATGGGGAGCCACAGAGTGTTTTGAACACGGAGAGATGTGACCAGATCTCAGGGTCAGAAAAATCAAGTGGAGGGTGGACTGGAAAGGGCCAAGGGAATAAATACGACCTCCCCATCCTGCCTGCTAAACTCCTGGGGGACTCTATTGTCCAGATTCAACTGGACGCCAGAGGGCAGAGCCAGACGAATGCCACACATGCAGCTCAGCTTCCTGGGAGATGGAGGCCAAGAGGTCTTGGGGATACCGGCAGTATTTGGGAACACTTACCTTCTTCCTTTTAAAAAAACATGAGTTCACCATCCTATACATATACTACACCTTGTCCTTATGGCCCTACGTGTGGCTCTGCCTCCCCCTCATTGGTTCCAGTAATTGCAGAGTATATATGGTGAGGAAGCTCCCTATTCACTCAGTCAGCTTTCCTGGGGTAGGCTGTTTCCAATCGATTACTCTTAGAAACATCATGCAGTGAACACCTTGGGCATAATTTCACATGTGTGTCAGTCTGTAAAATAAATTCCTAGAAGTGGGCAGTGCTATGTCAAAGGGTCTATGCATTTTTAATTTTGATAGATATTGCCAAATTGTTTTCATGAAGGCTGCACAGATTACATTCCAATGAGCAACTCTAAGTTTCTGATTTTCCTCATGGTCACCAGCAAGTGCATCAATCTTTCATGGCTTTGCCTATTTAATTTGCATCTCTCTTAAAGAAATGAGGGTAAGCATGGGTTCAGTGGTTGAGACTTTTGGATTTCCTTTTGTGTGAATTGTATGTTCATCTTGTTTGCCCCTTTTCTCAATGGGATTCTTGATCCTCTCATTATCAATTTATAAAGACCCATTGTATATTATGAAATTTGCATTTTTTCCTTAACTTGTAGTTTGTCTTTAAATTTTGATTTTTTTTCTTGTCTTTTTTTTTTTTTTTTTTAATTTTTTTTTTTTTTTTTTTTTTTTTTTTTTTTTTTTTTTTTTTTTTTTGAGACAGAGTCTAGCTCTGTCGCTCATGCTGGAGTGCAATGGCACGATCTTGGCTCACTGCAACCTGTGCCTCCCGAGTTCAAGGGATTCTCCTGCTTCAGCATCCTGAATAGCTGGGATTACAGGCGCTCACCACCACACCCAGCTAATTTTTGTATTTTTAGTAGAGACAGGGTGTCACTGTGTTGGCCAGGCTGGTCTCGAACTCCTGACCTTGTGATCCACCCACCTCAGCCTCCCAAAGTGCTGGGATTACAAGTGTGAGCCCCCACACCTGGCTATTAATTTTTTTTTCCAGGTAGAAATGTTTGGTTTTTATGGAGTCAGGTGTATCCATGTTTTCTCTTATGGCTTTTCTGTTTTTTGTTACATTTAGAAAAGGCTAGACCAAATCAAACTTGTCTAGGGATTTTTTCTTCATTCTTTAGTCCCCCTACCTTTGATCCAACTGGAACTTGTTTTGGTGTTTTAAGGTGTGAGGTAGGGATCCAAGTGGATTTTCCCCCACCCCCTGCCCCTGATTATCATCTAGTGATTTCAACACCATATTTTCCCAGAGGTTATGCTTGACTGAGTTGTTGAGACTTTAGGAAGTGAATGACAGGGGAAATAGTGCATCCTGTTGCCTGGTGGGTGGAAAGGGGCAAACCTTGTCAGGACACCATCCCCAGTAGGACAGGGTGAGCTGGGTAGGATTTACCTCCTGGAGGTTGACGAAAGGGAGGTAAAGGTTCATGGGAGGAACTGAATTTGACTTTTCCCTTGGATTCCAGGAACAGTCCATCTTTGTACCCAATTTTAACTTTGCCTGCCACATCAGGATTCCTTCAGTAGACTTTATGACTTTGACATAATCTTTTTTTTCTTTTTTCTTTTTTTTTAGACAGGGTTTCACTTTATCACCCGTCACTATAGCTTTGACCTCCCCTGCTCAAGCGATCCTCCCACCTCAGCCTCCTGAGCAGCTGGGGCTATAGGCATGCATCACCATGCCCGGTTAATATTTAAAATATTCATTTGGAGATATGGGGTCTTGTCGTGTTTCCCAGGCTGATCTCCAACCCATGGGCTTAAGAAACCCACCTGCCTTGGTCTCCCAAAGTGCTGGGATTATAGGTGTGATCCACCATGCCTGGCCCCTTGACATAATCTTGAGCTTGAGGTAGAGAAAGGAACTATGTTCCTTCCTGAGGGCCCTCTGCTGGGGGCTCGTGAGCAAGCCTCCCCTCTTCCCCCCACCCCTGCCCCTGCTCTGGAACTGGGGGCGGTGTATTATGACATAAGTAGGTGACACTGGGGTGTGGAAGAGAGCCTCATGGGACTCACTCCAGGTCCTGCAAGAAGAGGACCAGCAGCATTTGTGAGTAAGGCGAAGACAGAGGAGGCAGGGCCTGGCTAGACTGCACCCACCTCCCAGCTCCACCTTCTCCCTGCCTCCCTCCCATATCCCACTGTTCCCTCTCTTCCGGACACCAAGACCCATTGTGTGCACCCCTGGATGTCATTTGGGTCCTCTGTCCCCCTCAATATAGCAGAGGCCAAACAGGCATCCCTGATGCTAGATTGGCCTTGCTGGCATTTTGGAAGGCTCTGGTGGGCAAATGTCTGATGGCACCTGGGAAAGCTCTGAGCCAAGTTGAGTGAGGGCAAAGGTTGCAGGCCAGGATGCTGACCTGGATCAAGGAGTGCATATTCTACCACTCCATGCCTCTGCTCCCTGAGGAGCACGCTTCCCTCCACCGCCTTCAATTCCTTCTGGGAATTGGAAGAGCAGATGTTTTAGGTGCTTTACCTCTTTTAGCCACCAGGTGGCAGCAGTGCAAGCCATACTCTGCCTCACTCCATTCCCGGATTCTTTGGAGTTGTGGATTTAACCTCCAAGGAGACTCTGAGGTTATCTAGAGGCCCTGGACATGCAAGAGTTGAGGAAAGATGGGGTCATGCCCCCCCCACTCCCCGAGGCACAGGAACCCCTTCCATCTCAGAGGAATGAGGGGCCTGTGGCTCTGGCTCCCTTCCTAGCCCCACCTCTGTAGAAGCTGCTGGGGCAGTAGCAGGGCTGCAGGGACAGACTGGGTGCTACTAGGGTGAGCCTCAGGGTCTAGGCGCCCTGAGATGCTCACACTGACCAGGCCCACTGATTCTCAGATGTCAACCAGAGAGGACCCTTCCTGGAGCCCAAGGAGGCAGGGAGTGTAGAGGAAGAGAAGAGGAGCCAGGACCTGGCTGGCTCCTCCACTTCTCCTGCCTGGTTACCCACCCAGGGCTCAGCACAAGGGTGGTGTTAAAGGCTCTGGCACTGGCCCCCCAGGAGCTGAGCTGGGCCCCAGAGCTACCCCCACCCCACACACACCTGTGGAGCACACCTTCCCTCCTCCCCATAGAGGGGAGGGTTTATGGATTCTCTCAACATATTGTGCCCTCCTCTGCCCCGCCTTGTCCCCCTGCATAACCCCTGCATCACTAAAGCTGCACCAACTTCCTCACAGTCCACTACAGCTCCACACCCCTCTCATTTGTCTCCATCATTGGGGGTGGAGGTGCCTTGACTTGCTAATGTCTACATGCACCCCACTCTGGGCTCCAGTCACAGGGGCCCGCCCAGGCAGGGCTCAAGGAACCTGCTTTCTGGGTGTGCAAGGTCCTTGGGTCCTGGCCATCTGAACCCCCTATGAGAGCCTAGATCCAAACCCATAAGCCTTTACATAGAGTCCCTTAGAGATGGGGCAGCCTGTTGCCCTGGAAACACTCCTCTTGTTTCCTGTCCATGACCAGGGCCTGCCTTATGCTGATCTGAATGACCCTGGGGACTCGAGCACTCATGGACGGTTGGGGAAAGCAGCTGGGACCTTGGCTCCTATGCAGGGATTGGTGAGATAGATAATAAACAGGTGTGTCAATAAACAAGGTATTTTCAGGCTCTGGAGGAAACAAACCAGGACTGCATGGGAATAAAAATGGAGGGGGCAGCTTCTCATGGCGATCAAGGAGGGAGGGTACCTTCAGCACTGGCTGAGACCGGAATGTCAAGAGTTGCTGGCCATGCAGGGATCTGGGACAGAAGGGTTCCAGATGAGGGAAAAAAAAAAAAACCGCAAAAGCAAAGTTCCAGAAGCTTCTTGGGGAAACAGCAGGAAGCTGACGTGGCAGGAGGGGAGCGGCATGGGCAAGGAAATGCCAGGGCGGAGGGGAGGGCCTGGCCTCACTGGGTGGAGGGTCCAGAAAGGACAGCAGGGGCAGATGTGGGAATGAATGAATGAAGAAATGAACAAGGCCTGGGACCAGGCCTTTCCAGCAGCCTAGCCCTTGCCCTGAGGTCTTTCTGGGTCCAATTGACAAATGGGGAAAACCCACCACTCCTTGCTCTGGCGGAGGCTTGGCCGACAGAGCAGTTGAGGGCCGGGCAGGGCTCAGCTTTCCAACCTGAGACAGGGCGGAGCCAGCCCACCTCTGCTGATACTCTCAGCCGCCGCAGGGGGTGGCGGGGGATGGCCCAGGCAGGCTACGGAGAGTTGGGTCCCAGCTGCCCAGGAAGATCCACTGCAAGAGGTCTCTTTGACTTCCTGGCCCAGCCCAGAGCCATCTCTCAGGCCCAAGACTGCCTTGCCAGGCCCTGACCTCCACCCCGGACGGGAACCATTTATCTCCATCAGCTGCTCCCAGCAGCCAGGCTCTCGGCTAGCGGGTACTATCTCCATTCCATGAGGCTGACACTGGGCAGCTCTTCCTCCACTCTCAGTCTCATCAGCTGGACTCCCTAGGAGGAGGCCAAATCAGGCAGCCCCTGCACAGTCTGCAGGGGCTTCAAGGAGCGACCCCTTCCCTCCAAGCCCCCAGAAGACCCAGCTTCTAACACCTCAGGGTTAATCCACCCCCAGACATCTGCAAGTGCCCACTGCAGGCCCACCATGTGTTGGGCACTGGGCTCGGCATAGTGAACAAGGTCAGGGTTCCACCCCCACCCACACAGAGCTATATTCTCCTGGCCAGGAGGGACTTGGTTCCCCAGGCCCAGCCACATGACCAGTGCAGGCTCAGGGAGCCTCAGGCCTGTCTCAAGCCCAAGGCCCAGTGGCCATGGGCCTCTATGAGAGGCCACTGCCCTGCCCTGGAGGGAGAGAATGGGGGTGTCCTCAAAATCTGCCTCTGAGAATAACAGCATACCATACACGCTGATATGGGCCTATCTTCACCTGCCCCAGGTGACAGGCTACAGGCACCAAGCTGAGTGTGGGAATCTGAGAGACCAGATGTGGCCAAGCGTGTGTGAGAACATGGCTGCAAAGGACACATGTGCGTAATGGGCCAGTCTCCACCAGGGCAGGGATAGTCCCTGTTGTCTCCGTGAGCTGACATGCATGCCCGTCGAGGTGTGATCATTCCAGGCTCGTGGGGGATGGGTCATGACTTGTCTTTGACTGGAGGAGAGCCCTGAGCTCAGGGAATCTGTCCTGTCCCTCTTGGCCCTGCCCAGGTCCAGAGGCCTGGGTCTGCTTAGACAGCTCACTGTGCAGCGGAGATGGGGTAGGGGTGGGAGGCCTTTCTCTTCACTCACCAAGGGCACAGGGGTACCCTGAAGCGATAGCTTCCTCTTCCCTCCTCCCATCTCACTAGGGCTGCCCTTCTTCCTGGGTTTCCACCCACAGGCCCAGGACAGGCCCTTAAGCCCCTAATCCCTGCCCTCCCATCAGCGTCTGCGCCTTTCTCCCCAACCTTATCTGTCTCCTGCAGCCATAGTCGACTCCCCTGTGGCCCGGGCTCCCCCTCCCTCCAGCCTCCCCGAAGGTCAGGTTGGTGTGTCCTCTCTCCACTGTCTCCTCCCCTCCCTCTTGCTCTCCTCCCTTCACCTTCCTCCTCTTTTCCCTCTCCTCCTCCCCACCCCCAGTCAACCTACCCTCCTATCTCCCTGTCTCCTTCTTTTCTTCCTCCCCCTGCTTCCCCTGCTTCTTTCCCTTTCCTGCCTTTCCTTCCTTCATCCTCTCCTCCCCAGTCCTCCCTAGGGGAGAGGAAGGATTTGCAGGGTGGGGGGCAGCCACTGCACTCAGTCACCCCAGGTCAGCCTAAGAAGCCCTGGCACAAAGACTCCTTTGGCTGCTTTCTTCTTCTTCTTTTTTTTTTTTTTTTTTTGAGACGGAGTCTCGCTCTGTCGCCCGGGCTGGAGTGCAGTGGCTGGATCTCAGCTCACTGCAAGCTCCGCCTCCCGGGTTTATGCCATTCTCCTGCCTCAGCCTCCCAAGTAGCTGGGACCACAGGCGCCCACCACCTCGCCCGGCTAGTTTTTTGTATTTTTTTTAGTAGAGACAGGGTTTCACCATGTTAGCCAGGATGGTCTCGATCTCCTGACCTCGTGATCTGCCCGTCTCGGCCTCCCAAAGTGCTGGGATTACAGGCTTGAGCGACCGCGCCCGGCCGGCTGCTTTCTTCTAAACCAGAATATAATCATGAGCAAGTGAGGGAGAAACAGCTAATTACACCCAACAAAGAGAGGCCCCCGGACAGTTTTATGGTGAAGATGAGAAGGTATAGGAAGGGGCACATTTACCCAGCAAATGTGGGCTGGGACCCAAAGGGTTTGCGTCTGGCCTGGCAGCCTGAATGAGTTCCCTCACAGGTGGAGCCCTCAGCAAGGCTTCAGGAGGAAGCTTTGTGTTCCAGGTCAGGAGAGTAAACGGAATATCTTCCCTCACCCATTGCAAGAGTCATGACTGATACCCCTATAACAAAAGACAGATTGACAGAAAAGCAGAACACATTGATTTCACCAAAGTTTTAAGTGACTGGGGAGCCTGAGGAAATGAAGATCCAAGGGCCTGGGAAAACAGAATATTTTTATGCTAAGTCTGATGAAAGAAGTTGTGGAAAAATGCTCAAAGCAAAAGGGCATGGCCTAATGCTAATAAGCTGGGAGCAAGGCTTCAGCAAGACTCATTTGTTCAGGTTTCTTCCTGGGTCTCTGCATGATAGAGGTGCCCCCACCCCTGCCCAGGGCCAGAACCCCTGTCTCATGAGGATCTGTACAAGAGAAGGGAGGAGGTCAGAAAGTGACCTTTCTAGGTTTTATGGTTTGCTTGGCCAGGAGAGGGGTTCTAGTTCCTATGACCACTTTCCGGGAGAAAAGCGAGTGGAAAAAAAGGAGGGCTGGAGAAGGGCAGAGTGACCTGCAAGGTGCCACATTCTGGAGTCATGTTTCTTTCTTTCTCTTTCCTCTTTCCTCTTTCTTTCTTTCTTTCTTTCTTTCTTTCTTTCTTTCTTTCTTTCTTTCTTTCCTTCCTTCCTTCCTTCCTCTCTCTCTCTCTCTCTCTCTCTCTCTCTCTCTCTCTCTCTCTCTCTCTCTCTCTCCTTTCTTTCCTTTTTAGACAGAGTTTCACTCTTGTCCAGGCTGGAGTGCAATGGCGTGATCTCGGCTCACTGCAACCTCCGCCTCCTGGGTTCAAGCAATTCTCCTGCCTCAGCCTCCCGAGTAGCTGGGATTACAGGCATGTGCCACCACACCTGGCTAATTTTGTATTTTTAGTGGGGTTTCTTCATGTTGGCCAGGCTGTCTCGAACTCCTGACCTCAGGTGATCCTCTCACTTCAGCCTCCCAAAGTGCTGGGATTACAGGCGTGAGCCACCACGTCTGACTGGAGTCATGTTTCTTGAACCCCAACAATACCGTGCACTGAATACCACACACCACACACCGTGGAGCATCCCAGTGCCAGGGGCCACCATGCAGCTTTCTTTCTTGGCCTCAGGTCTTCAATCGTCCCATCTGTACCAGGGTGTGGGGTGCAGACCCAGCCTAGTTGGTGACCTGACCAAGATCCATTGCTGCCACAGCTACTTTCTACCTGTGAGCTCCCCAGTAAGTCACTTAAACTCCCAAAGCCTTACTTTCCTCATCGCTCAATGGGGTCATGGGGCATGCCTCTGCCATAGGGCATGTGAAGACTTCAGCAGTGGCCTGGTATACCAGACATTGCCCATAGGAGTCAGGAACAGAGTATCACTGTTGAAAGCAGCAAGATGAACCTAGGTTAGCAGTGAGCAGAAAGGACAATGACACTCCACTCCCACCAAAAAAAAGAGATGCAGCTTGGTTTTACCCCTGACCTTGCAAACACAGCCAGGGAAACTGAAGAGGCTCCAGCAGTCTGGGTGTGACTTGGGAAGTGTGCTCCCTGAGGAGCTCATTCCTTGTGTTCAAGAGGAGGGAGAAATGAGGGATATGTGGGCAGGGGACAGAAAGACTGGAAAGACTGTAATAACAACCAACTTCAACCATGGTGTGAAAGCTCCAGAACATAATAGGTACTCAGTGAGGGCTCACTGTCCTCTGAGTTCTGCCTCCTCCAGGAGGTGCCTTCCCTGTGCCCCACCTCTTCTCCTGTTCCTGGGATCAGCTTGGGGCAGGTGAAAGTCCAGGTGCTGCCTGGCACAGGGTGTCAGAGGAGGGGAGATGATGTCTGAGTGAGAGACCTGCTCAGAGTGTCTGCCCCAGGGGCTCCCCCAGGGTGACTGACACCCCCACAGACACACAGACTGATGGATAGAGATGGAGAGCCTCCACTTCTCTGGCCAGGCCTGAAGCTGGCAAGCTCCTACCCCTCCAGCCCTGTCCTGAGGGTGCCTCAGCCCCTGCTGTGTCCAGGGATATCTCAGAGAGGTGTGGCTGACATGGTCTGTTGAGGTTTGATCATGGAGGCCTCGAATATCAGGCCCAGGACAGACATAGTAATAACAGCTGTTGGCTGCAGCTGGAAGCACAGTCAGCTAGTACGGATGTGTGTGTGGGAGATGGTGATGTGTGTTTGTGTCTGTGTGCATGTGTGCATGCATGGCTGGCCACGTGGGATGTGGGGTGTGACTGTGCTAGTGTGTTATACATGTGGAAACACAAGGGTGTGTGTGTTTGTGTGTGTGTATGCGTGTGTGGGTGGGTGCATGTACTCCTCTCCTGCTGCCCTGGCATCCCAGGGAAGCACACCTGCACTGCTGTACTCCCAGGTGCACAGGCAGGTGCCCACTGAAGGTCTGAGCCATCCCAGCTGTCCACCTGCCCACCAGCTTACCCACCTCTGCCAATAGGCCATGCAGGCAATGAACACATCAGATAATTAAACGGAAGATCAACTCAACGTGGAGGAAAGCAGCCGTGCCTAGTGGAGAGGAGAGACAGGGCTTCAGGAGGCTGAGCCTGAGCAGGGAGTGGGTGGGGAACTGGCAGGGAAAGATGGGAGGGGGTGGCTGCTGGAGTAGGATGTGCCATGCACCCTGCGGAGGGGAGCAGAAGCCGAAAGGAGAGGAAAGGAACTATGAGGACCAAGGCCACTGACCAAGGGGGCGAGGGGACTGGCTGGTGGCACAGAGAATAGGAAAGATGTAAGGAAGAACCAAGGCCAGCAAGAGGACAAGGTTGTGTCTCCTCAGCTTCCCAGGAGTTCTTTCCTGGTGGGAGAGGGGCCAGCGGTCAGGACGGGTCTATCACCCAGCTTCCCAGATGGCTCACAACCTCTTCAATAGTCCTGCTAGCCCCGAGCATGTGCACAGAACTTGCCCCTGTTGGCTCTGTAGGGTGTGGCCCAGGAGGATCTTTGACCATGCCCCATTGTTCACCGGCAGAACTGGCCCCAGGTGTGAAGGCCCCATCACTGGAAGGTCATCCATTCATTCAATGAATACGCACCAAGAGCGGCTGAGCACCAGCTCAGGGTCTGACATGGGCTGACTCCAGGAGGAATCACACACTGGCCACCCTCGAGGGGGCAGAGTGTCCCTGGAGAGAACATGCAGACACAGACAGATATCCTACAGCAGAGGAGGGGACAGTGGCAGACCACAGAAGGCTTCTCTGAGACCCCTGAGCTATACAGCTTAAAGAATAAGGGCAGCTAACCTGGTAAGGAGGAGCGCTTGGTGCAGAAGGCCAGGGAGGAAAGGCACTTAGGCCCTGGGGAGGGCGGCAGCATAGGCAGAGAACCTACGAGAATATCCCCCAGAGATGGCATCTTGTCTGTGGGGACAAGAGAGGCCAGCGTCCATGGGGCCACCAGGGCCTTGGGAGCAGGGGTGGGCTGGGCAGGGGCTAGCATGAGACAGCTTCGGCACTGAGGAGGTGGAGAACAGAGAGGACACCACAGGAGTTTAGGCAAGAGGGATACATGGACATGCAGAGCTGGAGGCCACACGAGTAATGGGGGTGGTTTGGGCTGGGGGCAGATGACATAGAGCTGTGGGAAATGGAGGGTTGGTGCAATGAAGATGGCATAAAGACAGAGCACAGGGGGCCTTGGCATGAACATGGATATGTGATCTTAGTTAAGCCCCTGCCTCAGTTTCCCCATCTGTACCATGAAGGGCTCCCCCTCACTCACGGACACTGGGAATCCTGTGGTAAACAGGACAGCCTGGTTCCTGCCTCTGGGCTCACAGCCTAGGTGGAGGTGAGACAGAAAGAGAATTAACTCTCTCAAGGAGTTAACCAAGGAAGGGGAGTTGAGGCACTGTGGAGGCTCGGCAGAGGCCGGGCCATGCTTGGGTGCTCACTCTCAATTGTCCTTGGGGAACCCCTGACCCCATCATCATGGGTTGGGAACAGTCACACGCCTCCGCCTTGACGTAGGCCTGGCCAATCAATCAGCTTCCTTCATCTCCAGGCCCACGGTGATTTTCCAGGACAGGCATGTGGCTGACTCAAGGCTGGGGCTCCAGCTGGGGGATCAGGGAATGAGGTGCCTTGAGGAGCAGAACCGGGGAGGCCTGGCTGGGCATGGAGCTCACATTCAGGTAAGTATGACAGGCAAGAGGCCAAGTCATGGTAATAACGTTTGAGCACCTGTACCCAGCCATACCTGAAGTTCTCAGACCTGGATTTTTAAATTACTTGTGCCAATAAATTCCATTTTGTGACTGAAGTAACTTGAGTCTCGGTCTTTCCCTCCTGACTCATGGCCTGAGGGGAGAGAGTGCTTCCCAAGCTTTGAGAACAACATGGGCAGAGGCCCCGGCCTGAGAACAGCTCCATGCTGCTGAGGAATTGGAAGTAGCTGCTGGGGCAGGGAGTGTAAATGGTGGCGGGCCAGGAGCTTCCGGAGCAGCTGCCTTGGCCAGAGATGAGAGGGTCCGTGGAGTGAGTGGATCAGGGGTTGGCTGAGCAAGAGGGGATTGTGTAAGCGGGGAGTGAGTGGGGCCAGCAGAAAACGAAGGGGGCAGCCAGCACAGGGTTCCATCCTGGGACCAGGAGGACGTCTAGGAGATCTTAGGAAGAACAGAGCCTTGAAGAGGCTAATCCTAGAGGCAAAAAAGGGAGTACAAGAGTAGGCCCAGGACAGAGACCCAGGTAGCAGCCAGACATGGAGCTAGGGGAGGGCAGTGGGGTCTGGAGAAGCAGCTCACTTCACCCCTCATGGAATCTGCCCAGTAGGGTCTTTGGTGATCTTGGCCTGAGCCAGTTCTGGCGTGTGGAAGGGTCACAGCCAGGGCTGGCCAGGAGGAAGAATGGGATAAGTACGGATGAGGCTGAGGACACCAGGGCTCGGCAGAGGAGGCTGGGAGGCTGGAACAGCACACTACGGGCACAGACATGGGCTCTGCAGACTCTCTGGAGAGTCCCTCCTCACCTCTCCTGCCGGGGCTGGGGACAGGAGGCAGAGGACCAGGCAGGAGGGAGCAGGAAATTCTAAAAGAAGGGTCAGGAGACTCAGGGGAGCATGGAGCTTGGGGGAGGAGCCAGGCTAGGGAGACAGACTGGGGTTGCAGGACAGAAAGAGCTTTTGAGGCTCCAGGGAGAAGGCGGCATTCCAAACTGAGGCCACAGCAAGAGCAGAACCACAGAATGAGTTGGAGTGGGACTGAGTCAGGGGACTGACGAGAGAGGAGGCCCAGGGGTCGGCCTGACGGCAGGCCCAGGAGACCCCTAAAAGGCAAGAGGGATCCAGAGGGCGCTCTGCCATGTCCTGTGGCCAGTTTCAGGCGCTCCGCTGGCCTCCAGCTTCTCTCTTCTGTGAAATGAGGGTGCCCTGCGACTCCTGGGGGGAGGGACAGGACACCCAAGCCCCTCCCTAAATCAATGCTTCCTCACCCCTCCCCACCCCACCGGGTGGCTAAAAATAAAAGCAACGATAATTTCCCTAAATGAAACCTCCACTTAAACACTTAAAAGCAATAAAACTCAATTTTCTTTCTCTCAATTATTTTACTTATTCCATTTTCCAAAAGGTTCACCCTGTTATGAAGATGTATTTTTCCCCATCAGCAGCAACGTTCTCCGCCATTACTCAAACTGACTCAGCCTCCCCCTGCCAGGAGGGTCGCCTGGTCTCCGCGGCAACCGAGTGCCTTAGGATTGTGACTTCACCACTGCTGCCTTCGTTAGTGGGGATGCTCTGAGGGGGCAGTATCTGCCTCCCTCTAGCCCTTGCCTTGGTTTCCCGACCTCCCAGCACCATCCCTAGACCTCCTGCCTCCAAGCCTCTCCCACCAGCCTCTGCACCTGCCTGCTGGCCCCTCTGAAATGTATAGAGGGAGATAAAGTTCCACCGACCTCAGGGCAGCATACGGCCTGGTTCGGGAGCAGGCCCAGTGCTTCAATCACCCAGTCCTGACACTGTAAAAATTAAGTTTTCCGATGTCATTAGTGCTTTGTGATCGGCTCCATTTGTATTGTGCCAGCCCTGTTGCCTCATCTCTGCTAATTGTTTTTACTCAGTCCTTTCATTTTTAAACCGCTGTCTTGCTGGTTTTAATTTTAATTATTGCTGGCTCCCCTTCCGTCCTAAATGGTCCAGGCCCCTATTGAGTGAGGCTCCCTGTGCCTGTGGCTGTGACCAGTTCCCTCCTGGTAGCCAAGGCTTGCCCACCGCCTGCCCCCAGTCTGTCCGAGTTGGTCACAGCCTTACTCCAGAGGCAGGCCATACACCTGGCTCCTGGTGCAGCAAAGGCATCGTGATCCAAGTTCATGCTCCAAACACACATTGGTCACTGACTGTACAGGGTGCAGTGATCCTTGGGGGATGTGAATAACCAGACCCACCTGAATACTGCCTTTGTTCTGTTGTGGGAAGGCTGCCTGTGTTAGGCAGGGGCACTGGGAGGCGGGGGATCACAGCCACCTCCCAACCACCTGCCCCTCCAGCTCAGCTTTCCTCATGGCCTTGGGCCTCTGCAATGTACTATAATAGGACACCAGCCTCCTCCCCTACTGCCCCTAGCCCAGAGGTCACTTGCAGCCTCCCCTCCAAGCCTTTGCTCACACCGGTGCCCCTAGGGATGCTGTTTCTTCTCCTGGCTCTGCTGAATCCTGCTCAGTGCTCTCTGACTGTTCGAATTGGCTTGTCCACTTGTCCATCCCTCTGTCCATCATCCTCTCATTCATTTGTTCATCCCTCTGTCCTCCTGCCTGCGCTTATCAGCCTGTCTATGAGTCTGCTAGTCGGATTTTTTGCCACAAGTCCCTCTTTGCATCTGCATCTGCCCTGACCTCAGTCCTTCCCATGTGTCTGCCTTGAAACCTCTGGTTTTCCCTTCTGTGAAGGCCCCTCCTGTATTTTATTTGGTCACAAACAACCAGCCAGGGCCAACTTAAACTTGACCCTCATTTGCCCCAGCTTATGTCACACACATTCCTGCCTCCAGGCCTTTGCATTCAGCAGGCATCTCTGCCAGATGTGCCCTCTCTTCCCCTTGATCCATCCAATGACCACAGACCCCCCAACCTGGAGTCAGAGGCCTGGGCTCTGTTCTGGGTTCTGCCTCGCTCCTGCAGAGTGACTGGGGCAAGATCTTCCCTTCTCTGAGCTCCCACTTTTCTCATCTGTGAATGGGAACAAACCACAGGTGGTCTGATATGTTTGGTGACTGAAGACATGAGAGAAGAAATGAATGTCTCAGCCCCACTTGGCCTCTACTGAATGCAGCCCCAGGCGCTAATGGGCTTCTCATTCAGAAGCACCTGGACTTCAAAGGAGGATCTGGAGGAGGCCAGGCATCACTAATGAAACTGCAGGCACAGAAGAGTTGGGAATCCGCGGGAATGGGCTGTCTTCCTGGTGCCCCTGCTACCGGCTCTCGCAGTAGCCCCAGACGACTCAGGCTCCTGGTACTAACCCCCTGTCTACCCGACGTGTTCTCCGCCACCGCCGTGCCCCGTCCCCCGTCCCTGCGTCCCCGATGTTGGCACCCTGCGGGCCCGGGGCTGCCATGCCGGCGCCGCAGAGGAGAGCAGGGCCACCTGGACGGGTGCACATGCGCGGAGCAGCCGCCTGGCCCCGCCGCAGCAGCCGGTGCCCCCCGCCGCCGCCCGCTCCCCAAACGCGAAGAAAAGCAAACAGAGACGTATTGGTTTCTGCTCTATTAGAGGCGCAGGAGGGGGGAAATCAATGTTTAGTAAATGGGAAAAGAGAAAATCGTTCAGGAAAGACAGTCTATTTCCAAGCCGGAGAGGGGTTAGTAAACAGCACAGGCCATTGCGGAGGAAGCACCGCGGGCCATAAAACTCCCCCAGCCGGGGAATGTTCACTTAGCGAGCCCTGAGCTGGCCCAAACACGGTGACACTGGAGGCCCCAGGGAAAGGGTGAGGAAAGGACCTGGCATGTCCTTTTAAAGCCGCACCCAGGCACTTTGCATTGACTACACCTCTCCCCTTTAATCCCTTCCATGGCTCACCATTGCCTGGGTTGAATCTGAGTCCCCTACCCGCCTGCAGGGGCCTGCAGGGGCCTCTCTCCCAGTGCCCCATCCCATGGCTCTAGCCTCCCTGATTGGCTGGACTTGGCTGTTCCCAGGAGGGTCAGGGCTGGCTTCCTGGAGGAAGAAGTGTTTGAGCTGGGCATTGAATCTTGTGGAGGAGTTCTCCAGGTCAAAAAGGGAAGGAATGTTGATTTAGGGTAGGAAACAGCCTATCCAAAGGGCAGCGGTACTTGGGAGGAGACCACAGTCTCTAAAGGGGTGGAGTTCAGAAAGGGATGGGGGAAATTTTATTAGGGAGAGAGTTGATGAATTGCCGCTGTGACTGAGTGAGGGGAAGAGGCTAGGGATGGAGAAGTGGAATTGAGATGGGGATTGGCTTCTAGGAAGTTGGAGGTGGCTTAGTCTACTCCCTATCCAGGCTGCACTGCTCCCAAAAGACCCAGAAAAAAAATAGCGCATCAGAGAGGGACTGTCTGACCCTCCAGGACGCTGCAGATGGGATGACTTAAGTCAGAACATTTTCTACTCTGGACCCAGATCTGCTGCTAGACCGTTAGAATCCATCCCTTGAGACAGCTGGGATGACCCCTCCAGCACCTCACCCATCCCTACTGGGCCCTTGTGGCTGGCATTCCATTGTTTCAGAGAGGAAGGATCAGCCAGCTACGTGGGACAGAGTGTTGTCCTCTCCATCAAGGCCCAGTGGGCCATGCCAGGAAGTATTAAATTTTAGTTCAAGATGGATAGCACGACTGGAGTCTCCTTTACAGATGAATTATATTCTGTGTACTGTTTGTGCATGCATGTGTTCAAGCATGTGTGTATGTGCCAGGTTGGGAGGTGTGGATTTGTGGCCTATTCCCGTGACAGGCATGCTCCCATGGGTAGGCATGAATGTGTAGGAGTTTGTGCTTGGACAGGAAGAGGCAGCTAGTATGCAGGCAGCTTTTATAAGAAGTTTGATAGAGAAAAAAAGATCTTTATGGGTGAGAATCCAGAAAGGGGGATGTAGGGAAAGGCAGAGGCTTTATTATTGCTGTTGGTGTTACTATTGTGTTGGTACAGGACCCTGTCCACTGCACTAAGTTCCTTCCAGGTGAGCCTTTTAGCCTCTGGACAGCATGTGAGGTCAGCTCTGTTATTTCCTCATCTGCTGAGAAAATGAACATTCAGAGAGGTGAGGTGAACTATCTGAGGTCACACAGCTGGAGCTTGGATCTGGGACTCTGGAACATGGCTGGGCCTGAGATGATTTTCCTAATGAGATGGACCTGAAAGAGAGCTGGTGGAGGGCAGAGGTTGAGGGACAGGTGAGTGCTGAGTCTCCCCAAGGAAGAGCACTGAAATCTTATTTGCTCTGGAGAGGAAAAGAGGCTGGAGAGGGAATGTGGCCAGGCAAGTGGCCCAGCAGAGGGACCTGCCTTTGAAGCAGTCAGGGGAACCAGTTGGACCCCTATCCCCTCCCTGGGACATGACAGCTCCACCTCCCACTCAGAATGACTGCTTCCATTCCTCCTCTTTAGGGCTCTGCTTTACCACCTGTACAGCAGGGCATCCGGACTGGGTTAGAAGGTCGCAGGCTTCTGGGAGTCTCTAGGCTTCGATCTTCTGGAGCCCTATGTTGGACAAATGCACAGGTTTGTGGATACACATTTTTGTCTGGAGTGCGTGCCCAGAGTAAAGCACAAGGCAAAGTGGGGGTCCAAAGGTATGCAGGCATATGCTGTGTGATCAGTGGGGTAGGGAGTATGTTTGCACTGGGTAGGGGGGTGTCCCAAGGGTCTGCTTGGTAAGTTTAGTCCAGGGTGAGAGGTGTGAGTAAGTGTAGGTATGAGCAGTAGATTGGGGTAGGCCAGGCCTGTGCCTGGGGTCTAGGAGTGGAGGGGTTGGCATGGGGTCCAGGTGCAGGAAGAGAGGACAGAAGAGGCCCGTGGATGTCAGCACTTGAATTTCCACCTGCCATGGCCCATTCCCATCCTTGCACTCACTCTGGCCCCACTGCTAGGGGCAGGCACAAAGAAAATGACTTTCTCCAGTTAAGGCCAAGCAGGAGATGGAGATGGTGAGAAGGGAACTTCAAGGTGAAATCTGTCAGTATGGCCCCTGGGCTGGCCAAGAGAGGAGCTCAGAGAGGGGAGGGGGCTAAAAGGAGGAGGTTCAGAGGCTCTGGGGTTCGGGAGCCTGAGAGAAGGAGGGGTGGGGGAAGACCACCTTGGGGGCAAGTTGCAGGGAGACAAGGATGACTCAGGGACATCAGGGATGGATGAACACGTTGAGGAGAATGCAGGCACTGAATGAGGAAGGGGCTTCCAGGCCTGGTCCCTGTGAGACCCTTGGGGACTCACCACTACAAGCACCTCCTGAGTCCTAGAGTTATCTTCAGCATGGGCATACAAAGGTGGCTGGATATGGGTTGCAGGTTCAGGGAAGCCCAAGTGTTGAGAGGAGGCCAGGGCTAGACCTTGGCCTTTAGTGCCAGTAGAGAATCAAACACGGCCAGCCACAGGGATGCTAAGCAGGAAGGTGGCTGGGGGGTTCCTGGCACCAGAGGCAGCTCCCTTCCCACCTTGAAGAAGGCAGGCATCTTTCAGACCAGAAGCCTGGTGCCAGGTGGGCACCTTCACCAGAGGAGGTGTTGCCAGGCAGGGGCTCAGGCCACAGTACACTTGGGCCCACTTGCTGATGGAAGAGCAGGTAGCAGAGTGAAGGCCATTCTGGGGTCATGCTGGGGCCTATTCAACCGAGCAACTTCAGTGCCCTGTCCTGCCATGGTTTGAGGTCAAGCAGGACTGGGCAGCAGTCTCGGGATGAGGGAGCAGCTGGATGAGTGGGGGCAGGTGCTCCTGGGCCTGGTGAGGAGGTGCCCTTGCTGCAGGAACCCCTTCCACCTCCAGCAGGAGCCAGGTCAGGCCCTGTCCGGCTACCAAGCCCTTGCTGCACCCAGGTCATCTGCCCATCTATGGCAAGTGTGCCATAGATGACCCTGCTGAGACCCCCTTAAAAACAGGAATAGGCGCCCAGCATAGCTAGCCTGGAGCATCCCTCTTCCCCATGGCTGTGGTGGGCGAGCAAATGGCCTGGAGGCTGTTGCTGGGAGTGGGATGCCTTTTTAGTGTATTTTGCTCATTGAAGAAACAAATGGGTCCCCCAACCAGAACCTCTAGAAAAATAGTTGCAGCTTCAGAATTGCTCTGGCCCCTCCAAGGGGGTAGCCTGGGAGTACAGGTTGTGTGTGGTGGAGTGGCAGAGGAGGCGAGAGGTGTGTATTTTCTGCCACTCCAGCCCTTATTAGCCAGCCCTCCCAGGGGATCCTATCTGTTTCCTTAGGCTTGATACCCCTCATTCTCTGAGTGTCTTCCCTGCCCCAGTTCAACCCTACAGGCCCAGGAGTACTGGGTTGCTGACTGTACTCCTGGCCTAGGCCTTCAGGTATGTGGGTCTGGGGTCTGAATCAGACTCCAGTGAGAAATGCCACCCACTGGGGAAACATCACTGTGGAGGTGGTCCATCTGCCAGGCAGTCAGGGGCTCTGTCCATCCATCAGTCTCTTTCCACTGCTCTGACTAAGGCAGCCTTGGAAAATCTCCCTAACTTTCTTGGTGGGAGAGACAAGGAAGAGGGTGAGGAGGGACCAGAAGAGGAGTGTTTGCAGAGGATAAACAGAAGGTGGAGCAAGCTGGGCTCTTATGTCAGCTGTTGGCCTGTCTCTGGGTCCCAGACTCAGGTAGAGAAGGAGGAGCCCCTGACCCTGCTATGGGAAGGGCAGGATGGGTAGCAGCCCTCTCACCTGGTAGATGGGCCTCAGCACCACGGAGAGCTCCCACAACCCTACCAGGCCCCAGCCTGAGCCCAGCCACATGTCTGCTGAGTCAGTGCCTGGGGTTCCTCCTGCTGAGTCTCATGGCTATGCTGCCCACAATGGATGGGGCCCCATCTTTCCTGTGTTTCCCCTATATTGGCCTGGACAGGCCAAGACCTCAGGAAGGACCAGCGTGTTTGCTGATTGACTGAATGATGTTCTCCATGCTACCCCTACCATGCCCCAGCAGCTCCTGGACCATCTTCCCACACTCCACTTCCTCTCAAAGTTTTAATTTAACCAAGCCATCCTTTCTTCTCCCTGAAGAATCAACATTTTCTCTGTCTTTTGACATTTATTTTATTTTATTTTTACATGTGGCCTCCCAAAGGCTGTAATTTATGGCTAATACCATGCAATCAGAGACAATGGCTGGGTGCCTGTGAGCGAGAGCAGGCAGGCTCCCTGCCAGGTGCCCCTGCCCCCACCACCACTCTCTAGGGTGCCTGTGACTGTAAGACCTCTGGGTGCAAAGTCCATGGGCAGGGTGGGGAGGCAGGCATGAGTTAAGACCTCAAGCCCTTATGTGAGGACACAAAGAATAGGTTCCCAGCTGCCCTGAAGCAGCCCAGTGGTGTGGGGGCTTCTGTGGGGAACTAGTCTGGGTGGAGGGGAGGTGGGATGTTCAGGGACTCCCTGCTGGGATGGCCTCAGCTGCAGAGAAACCCCCCAGCTGAAGTGCCAAGGAGGTGCCTCTTGGCCCGCACCTCCTCACTGCCCTCCCCCCGCCTCTGCTGTGCTGTGCCCGCGTGGCTCCCACACTGTAATCCACGGCGCTGTTACTCTGTGTCAGTGATTTAAATCCTCTGATGGAGCTGGTGACAGCTTAAATGGCTTCCATCCCCTCCTAGTACCCGCCAGGCCCTGACGAGACCCCATGTGGGGAAGGAGAGTTAGCCAACGTGGGGTTCAGACAGTATTTTGCAAGCTTGAGGGTGGCCAGGCTGTTCTTCCTTGCCCCTCTAAAGGGGAGGGAATGAAGCATTCCCTCTCTATCCCCTCACCAGTGATCAAGGAGGGAAGATAAAGCCCTCTATAAATCCCCCGGAAATGGAGTGTCTGGAGCATGCTCAATTCTACCTGCCCGCAGGTGAGAGACCCAGGGGCAAGGGCCAGGGAGCGAGGCACCCAGCAGCCCATCTCCACAGCCCTGTGGCCTGTGACAGCTGGGAGCAGGGCAGGCCTGAAGCTCAGCTGTGCTCAGACCCTGCCCCAAACTCACCAGTCACCCCCAATTATGCTGATGCTCAAACCTCAGCCCTCCCAGGGCCTCCTTCCTCTTCTGAAATCCTCCCCTCCATTCAGATATTTGATCTCCAGCCCAATCTCTGTTCTGCTAATGGGGTGGGGGTGGGGATATTGTACCTATGGGGAAACAAAGGTACACAGTGGCAGAGCTGGCTCAGGTCACCCAGGAGTCAGTGGCAATGCAAGCCCTGGCCCCCAGCCCCTGGCTCGTCCTGAGTTTCTTGGAGGGTGTGGGCATCTCGAGAGTGGGGCTGGCAGCAGGTCCAGAGCAGGGCACTCAGCTGGGGGCAGAGAGCAGAGCTGGCAGGTCTTGTTGCTGGATGGGGTCTCTCAGACGAGATCGGGTACGTTCAGGGCGGCATGGCCGTAAACTGAATGGGGTCGTTCAGGGCTGGATCAAGAGAGCCTATGAAGGCTCAGCACTGCCTGTTCCTCTGGTTCTGAGGTCCTGGACCCTCACAATACACCCACAGAAAGAGTGGTCTGCCCAATCCAGCAAGGTTCAAGTCTCTCGTGGGAGTCTCGTGTGGATGGGGCTTGGGGGTACCAGGTCTCAGCTCTGTTGGGGGATGTCAGGGATGAGACCTGGCCTTTCTGAGCCCCATGCCTTACACCACATGCATTCACGGGACATTGTTCATGACTCTATTGAGCTTAAGTCAAATGCTTTGTATCCCCAAATGCAACTGATTAATAATTACAAGGAGCAAGTCTGTCTTTAGTGTAATGTGTTTAAGAAAACTGATGGATTTAATTTCAGGCCTCTGCTTTAATGACCTTCCCCTAGTCTGGGCAGGAATACCCAGAGGGCCCCACCCAGATTTGGGGAAGGTTGCCTGAAGAAGAGTGAGTGGAATTCAGAAGAAAGGCTCGTGGGAGAGGGTAGATATTCCAGTCAGAGGGAACCACATGAATGAAGCAGCCCCTGAGGGGGAGCCAAACTTTGCCCTGATGGCAGACAGGGAGAGAGGTGATGTGACAGAGCTCCCGCCCAGGAGACACAGGTCTCATGACCTCCTTGTCCTGTGTGAGGAGACAGGACCCCTTTTGCTAGAAGTGGAAACTGAGGCTCAGTGAGTTTAACTAACTTGTCCAAGGTCAGCAATTTGCAAGTGGCTGAGCTCTGACTTGAGCCTGGGTCCTATTGCTGCCCTTCGGCTCCCACCTGAGCCAGGATGCAGGCTAAGCTGGGCTTGTAGCTTACCAGCCTCCTAAACCCCTGTAAATCCCTCCTGGGAGCAGGAAGTGTCAGAGGAGTAATTAAATGATTGAGTGAGCAAGCCCAGCAACTGGAACAAGGCACTCGGCCACACCAGGTGTCCTTCCAAATAGCCACATGTCCCCAGCTGGGGGCTCCAAGGGCCTGAGCTGGTAGGAGGGGCCTGTCTCCCTGCCAGGGGTAGGAGTCAGGCTGTCAACCGTCAGTGCAGGACCACTGGAGAGTGGGCTCAGGACTCCATAGGGCAAATTGTTCCCCCTGAGTGACCCATTACTACATTACTGCCACCGTTCCATCCGGTGAGCTCACAACCTGAAGGAGTGGACTCTGGACAGATGAATGAGTATAGTGTGAGGTCGCTGAGGTGGGGGCAAGGCCTGACTCCTGACTTCCTTTTTTTGAGCTGTCATCCTGGCTGGAGTGCAGTGGTACAGTCTCAGCTCACTGCAACTTCTGCTTCCTGGGTTCAAGCGATTCTCCCGCCTCAGCCTCCCAACTAGCTGGGACTACAGGCATGCACCACTGTACCTGGCTAATTTTTATATTTTTAGTAGAGAAGGGTTTTCACCATGTTGTCCAGGGTGGTCTCGAACTCCTGACCTCAAGTGATCCCCCTGCCTTGGCCTCCCAAAGTGCTGGGATTACAGGTATGAGCCACCGCACCCAGCCTTGAGGCTGACTTCTTAGTGTCCCATTTCAACTTGAGCAGGCCCCTCAGAGCCAGGTGTAAGAGTAAGACACACTGGGTTTCTTCCCACTTGCAGAGAAGCCCCTTGATGACTCTACACCCCTGATCCACAACCCTGACTCAGCAGCTTAGTCCAGCTCTCCTTACCTCCCACCCCAACTGCCTTAATGACTTTTTAATAAATTGAAAAATTGTTTCAATACCACATGCGATCCCGGGACATTGTTCGTGACTGTATCGAGCTTAAGTCAAATGCTTTGCATCCCCAAATCTGACTGATTAATAATTACAAGGAGCAAGTCTGTCTTTACTGTAATATGTTTAGGAAAACTGATGGATTTAATTTTTTTATCGGCCAAAGTAAGAAAATGTAATCTTTCTGAAAGTATCTAATACAACAATGCACCATAATTAGTTTCTCTGGAAACAGGCATAATGGAATAGAATAATAAATCACTTCTCCTCTCATCTCTTTCCTCTGATGGAGAGAGATTTCCCTTCCATGGGGCTGGGAATGGGACAGGGAACAGAACTGGGGGAGATGTGCAGCCCTGGCTCCTCTCCGTTGAGTCTGCAGATTTGGCCCTGCCCCACCCACCAAGGAGCTCAGGGTGCAACTCCCCTATTCCCAGGCCAGACCCCAAACATTTCTCAGAAGCTGGGACCCAGGCTGCAGGGTTGTGGGTGTTCCTGCCTCCCTCACCAGTCAGATCCATACCCATTGCCTTTGACATCTCCCTTCCTGGGCAACCAAAATGACATGCCTTGGGGGACTGCAGTGACAAATTATTGTTTTGGTTGACTGTTTAGGCATCCCAAGACGAGGGAAGTACAATAGACCAGCAGAGATGGACTCTTAATTTGTGGCGGGAATAGCTCAGTTACTAACTTTCCTGATGTGCCCTCTGTCCCCAGCTGAGGTGGCTGGGGAAAAAGGGAAGAGGGAAACATCAGAAAGAAGGGAGAGGGTGAGGGGTGGGTCTAGTATGGCCTCTAGCCTCCTTCAGGCAGCCCCCTGGGGTGGCTTACCAGACAGAGCTCAGTCTTCCTGGGCCCTGCCCCCTCTGTAGGGCAGCCCTGCCTGGCAACCTCCACGGTCCTCTTCCCCTGCACCCCCATCCTGAACCAACCCCTGAGGTGGGGGTTGTTCTCATCAGAAACTCCCATTTACTGGGTGCTCACCACTGTTTACCGGTGCCCCCCACTTAGCTGCCACCCTGCCCCCGGCCTACAATCAGTAATGACAGGATAATTGTTTGTTTATTGATCCTGACCAGCCTTCTGTGGCCTAGTGATGGATGATGTGGGAAGAGCCCTACTTGCCGGGGCACAGGCACCCCAGTACCGGAAGAATCAGAGGTGGGCCTGCCTGGACCCATCCCCATCCTGACACATCACTGCCCCTCTCCTGGCCTTGGCCTATGGTGATGGAGCAAAATAAGCCCCAGATTGAGAATCTGGAGCCCTGGGGCTGAACCCCAGAATTCCAGACTGTTACTCAGAGGCCCCAGGAAGCCATCTCTCTCCTTCCCTGCAATCCCTAGCCTCGGATCTTCTCCTACAGCCCGAACCCTGGGGCTAGACCAGACTGCAGGAACCCTCAGCCAGGTTTGAATTTGGAGGATCAGCATGTGACTAGGGTGCCCCAGCTGGTGCCTGATAGATGCTTGCACAGACCCAGAGGCTCATAGCCCACCAGCCATTCCATACCCATTGTCTTTGACATCTCCCTTCCTGGGCAGCCAAGATGACCTGCCTTGCGGGACTGGAGCCCTGGATCTGAACCCCAGAATTCCAGACTGTTACCCAGAGGCCTCATTCCTCTCTGTGTGTACCTCATTCACCCTCCTCCTCTGTCTTGGCCTTCTTGCTGAAGCTGGCCCGTCCTCTCCCTCTCTTTACCCTCCTGAGACAATCCCAGCTGCTTCCTGCCCCAGCCTCTCCCATTGCAACTCTCACCACACCCATGGCCAGAGCCACTGTCCAAAGCCCAGCTCAGCCCCTCCCTCCCTTTCCACAAGGCTCCCCTGGGACAGGACAGGCTCCCACGTGCTGCTGGCTCACCCAGCCTCATCTCCGGGGGTATTCTTTCCTGGAGTCCCAGAGCCTCGCCCATCTGCCTCCTGAGGAAAGGCTGTCTGACATCTGGGAGCCGGGGCCTGGAGCAGAAAGCCCAGCCTGTGATCCCAGGAGGACCGAGGAAGCCCCACCTGAACCCTCACAATCCTGCTGGACCAGGGGGCTGGAGGACATGGGTAGGTGGAGCAAGGAGTGAAGGCAGGGAGAGGAAGAGAAATCTCCACTGTTGGTGGGTGCCAAATCCGCCTGATCTCCTTGCTTCCTGGCTAAAGGTAGGATTGCACCTTCCTGCCCCCTGGTGGTCATGCGGGGGTGTGTGCCTGGTTCTAGCGACCAGTGGTGAGCAGAGGCAGCACTTTCAGGGCAGGGTTTTTAATCGCTGGCATGGGACCTTTAGGGGCCAGCTCTCCCTCCACCATGACAACAGTCAGTTTTCCAGAATTTGGCTGTCTGGCCAGCCGGGGCTCAGTGTGAAGATGACACAGAACAGAGCCTCAGCTGACCCATGAAGAGCACGGAGCAGGAAAAAGAGATAAACCTTCATTATTTTAAACCAGTAAGATTTTAGAGTTGCTGTCATTGCAACCTAACTGAGCCCATCCTGACTGGAATGAGGAGGAAGGATCTTCCCTGTGAGCAGCTGGTATTGGAACAGGGGAGGGGTCGGATGGAAGCGACAATAGTTTATATGCCACGGGGCCGGCTTCTCTCTCTTGTTTAGATGACATGGCCCTTTCTCTCTCTGTGCCTTGGTCTCCCTACCACTAAGCTGCCTGTGTGTCTTTTGGGACTGTGGGAACAGTGTAAAAGTGTCTTGAGTCGGGGAAGAGTAAGCACAGGTGACTGTGGGTGGGGATGGTGATAGTGAGTCCCGGTAGGGCAGGGCAGGGTGGGAGAGTCGCTGCTACCATAAGGGTGACAGCAGTGTGACCATGATGGGAACAGCAGCACTGAACTGCTAGAGGCAGTGTTGGCGATGGTGTTTGTGCTGGCAGTGAGGATGCTGACAGTAACTGAGTCCCTGCCTGTCAGCCTGGCCCAGGCCCTGACTTCTACCAGAGCACAGGCGTGGCAGTGATCACAGCATTCCCAGATGGAAGGCCCCAAACATTGATTAATTACCTCTGCTGGAGCTGGCTAATTGTCCATTGATCTCTGCCCTGCCTGCCTGACCTGGGCAAGCCTTCCAGAGCAGTACTGCATGGCGTCAGGGCAGGGGTTTTCCAGATATGCCAGCCTCGTGTCCTCTTCATTAGTCTTAGATGAGCAGCCCCTCACTGCACACAACGCAGGCTCCTTCTGGGAAGCTGGGTGCTGTGCTGGGCAACTATACAAGGCATCAGATGGTGTTTTCCTGAAACTTGATGAGCACAATATGGAGTTGCCATGTGCCAGTGATGTGTGCCGGGTGCAGTCTGTGGGGGGTGGGGTGCTCAGGGACATGGCCATCGGAGTCCACCCTTGGATGCTCCTTACAGATGTCGTGGAAGTAGCCTTGGCTCCATCAGCAAAAATCTCTGCCCCTTCCATGTGGGACCTTGCACTGGCCGCTGAGGGCACCATGGATTCTGCAATGATTCCACCCTGCCTGGCCCCGTGGGAGTCCCAGTCTGAGAAAGGAGGCAGCTCCAGACCCAGACATACCCAGTGTAATGTGCTTGACATGGACATCTGAGCAAGGGCCAGGCCAGAGCAGCTCTCTGATCCTAAGAGCATCTGCCTCCAGCCCATCTCACTCCTGATACTGATGGGCAAACTGTGGTTGGGAATGGGTGAGGCAGGTCCCAGGCCATACCAGGATGAGCTTAGCCAGGGCCACATTCCTGTCTCCTGGCTGGGGCTCCTCACACCACACCCCACCTCCTCACTCTGAGGTCTATTTTTGCTGGAAGGCACAGATGAAGATTAAAAAAAAAAAAATCCTGTTTTGTTTTTTGCTGAATAGGCACTTCTGTCATCCCAATCTGAAGGCCTTGGCTTGTCTGCTCTGCGGGGGAATATGCCTCCATTTAAAAGCAGAACTAAAAGAAAAACATCCACAGGCCCCATTTCACTGCGCCAGACACGATGAGCAAACCATGGTCGTTAACATGATAAAAGTCACTTTGTCTGGGTGTAAAATTCATTTTTCCCCATTTAGCACATGGTGCATTTGCATCATGCTGCAGTTCCCAGGCTGCGGTCTCCTCCCAAGGATGTCCCAAAATTGTTCCCATTCCCCAGGCAGGGTCCTTAAGGCTGGGGCCACAGCAGCTGTTCCCTTGGCCATGAGGTTTTCTTCCTGGCAGCATCAAGGGAGACCTCGAATCCCCATATTTTCCGGCCAGGCCTGAAGGGCACTTGGCAGGAGAAATGAGTGGAGTATCTGGGCACCTCAATGCACCTCTGTTGGCCCAGTCCTTGCCCTGGTTCTGCCACACAGTACCCACAGGGGTCTCCCTGTCCAGCAGCCTGACCCAGAGTCCCATCTGCACCCCCTCAGCCCCACAGCAGGGCCTCACCCACTCCTGCCTCAGAGGGAAGAGAGTTGCCTTTCGTTACCTGTGCAGTTGAGGCAGGGCTCATTTAGTTCCACCACACCAGGGCCGAGAGTTCAAATCCCATCATTACCAGTGCCAGGGCCAATAAGGGTCAAACACCAGGGCTGAAGCTGACAGCTTGAGTCCTGCTTCCCATCCTGTCTTAGAATATAGCCTCAGAGCTTCCTCTCACTTGGATTTAGCTTTCCCAACTGTACAGTGACCCGTTCCATGGGCCAGACTCTGAGGTCCCTTTCAACTGTATCCTTCCCTGAAAGTTCTTCAAACATCATCAACTCTTCAGCCTGAGCCTTCAGGGGGACCTAGCACCATGGGGGCACCACAGCTGTGGGCCAAGTGGCAAGTGGACAGAGTGGGCAGGAAGCAGCAGGCCAAAGAAGACCCAGGGCCTCCTAGAAGACCCCAGCCCCAGCTTTTCCCCACAGAGGCCGGGCTGGCTCCTGGAGGAGCTGGCATCAGTCTGCTGCCTCAAATGGCCCAGGTGAGGCAGCTGCTAATGCTGAGTCTGTGGATAAGATCCAGCCCCAGGGATTTGGGAGGTGGGAGCGGAGGCCTCCTTTCTGCAGAGCTTTGCTAGCAGACATGGGAAAAGGGGGAAGACCAGGACTTCCAGGTCCCTGCCTCTCAGCCCTGGGGGCTTAGACACAGTAACTGATAAAGCTGCCAGCTGCAATGGGCAAAGAAACAGAGACAGCCCCTCCTAGAGAGAAGGAATGTAGAGGGCCCTGGGGAGAGTGAAGGAGGCACCAAAGAGGAGATGAGCATTGGCCCCAAGAAGGAAAGGGAGGGACCCCTTTGGTAGCATCTTTACCTGGCCCAGGGGTGGGCCTGGGGAGTGGACTCAGAACACACAATCTGGAGAAATGGATTCACAAGCAGCCTGCCCTGCCCCCTTGACTGGAGAGCCGGAGAGGCTGCGAAGTCCTGGGCAGCAGACGGGAGTCCTGCTAAAAGTAGGGAACATGTCCAGGCTACAGGGGCAGCAGAACAGGCTGCAGGCCTTTTAGAGATGATGCTGGGGTCCCCACATGACTTTTTCTGGGACAGGCAGGACCCCAGCAAGGCCATAGTCCAGCCTCAGGTCATGGTGTGAACTGTCCCTCCCCTCCAGTCTGGGCCATGGAAACTGTGCCCCACACCCACAACTTACATCCTGCTGCCTGAAGAGGGGCTCCTGGCTGCTGGCCAGAGCACTGTTCTCAGGGACTCTGGAGCCGCTGGGGAGGGGCAAGGGGCCCAGCCCTAATTCAAGGGTGCAGGAGGCGCAGTGCGCATGGCGGGCAGGGCCCGGCAACAGCTGTTCACTTACTGAAGCTATTTTATAATATTGCCAGAGCTTTTAAAATAATCCCATTTCGGCAGAATATTCCCAGCTAATTGGAGCTGTCTCTTTCTTATTAAACAGAAAGGTTATAAAAATGTGTGTTGAGGGTTTAAGAGCAATACCTCTCGGCTGCTCTGATTGTTATGACAAGGATAACGTACCGGAAGCCCGTGCTTGGCAGGCTGGGCGGAGCAGGCTCTGGTGGCTGGGCAGGGGCAGCAGTGGGGCAGGGGCGGGCAGAGGAGCAAGGACGGGGCAGGGACGGGGGCAGCGGCAGGGTTGGGCTAGCTCTCCTCGTGGCTCCCCGCACAGCACACGCTTGAGGAATGGCAGCCTTCCCCAGAACAATTGCTCTCTAAACACTTAGGCTGCTGTGACAGGGCTGTCCATCACCCAGGCCTCTGACTGGGGGAATTCGCATAATTTACTGAGAGGCAGAGGAGAAGTAGGGAAGTGATTCCAATTAGCTGAGCTGGGAGGCAGATGAGTTCGCCAAGACCTCGGTTCTTAGGGAGGATGAATAAATACCTGCCCCCTCTCCATGAAGTGGGGCAGCTTGAGAGAGAGGGATCTCTGCCCCCACAGTTGTTCTGGCAACTAAGGGGCAAGCTGGGCCGGGGTACCAAGAGCTCCCATTCTGCAGATGAGAACATGAAGCCCACGGCTGTAAAAGGCTTTTTACAAGGTCGTCTTAGGAGAGTGGAAACCACAGTCCAGACCCTGTCAGGGGCAGAAGCCTCTGCCCAGCACCTGTACCACCTCCAGTGCAGGGCATGTGCCCTGATTCAGTCCTGGGAGGCTCTTGACCCCCTGACCATCCTCCATCAGAACAACCCTACTTCAATCTGCCATATATTAGGGACCTGCATCCAATGTAGTTTAAAAAGAATTCCTTGTTGCTTTAAAACCAGTTTGAAATCCAGTGTCCTGGAAGGGGTAGACCCAGCTTCCATGGATCCCCTCCCTACCTGGAAGCTGCCCCTGTCGGATCAATTTACCAGACCCTCCCGGGGCCTTTCTAACAGCAGGTAAGGTTCCAGACTGAGCTCAGCCACCCACCTCTGGGCCCTGTCTGTCTGTCTGTCTTGCAGTCTCTCTCTCTGAGACTCTGCCTCTACCATTGCTCACCACAGGCCACCCCACTTTCCCTGTGCACCTCATAAACAGGCAGGGAGGCCTCCACATGCTGCCCTCCCTGCTGACCTATCACTGAAATGGACCCTGAGCCCGGCCCTAACCTTGGCTTGGGGCTCTGTTCCTAGCTGGCTAGGGGTGTCTGGCAGGTGCCAGGCCTGGCTCATCGCCTCAGGGAGTGATGTGTGCAGGGGTGGTGGTGGCATTCCTGCCCTGCCTCCCTCTGCAGGTCTGGAGGGCACCATGGGTACAGCCTTTCCATAAATGCTTTATGATTCAGCAATGGGTGAAGCCCCCAGCTGCCTCCCAGCAGCTCTGAGAGGAAGATGAGGAATTTACTGAGCCCATTTTACCTTCAAGAAGACTGAGGTGCCGTGACGTTAGCTAACAAGCTCAAGGTTACCTGGGCCCGGTGGATGACCGCTGCCTCCCTAGCCGTGAATCAGGCCAAGGTGCTGGATGACTGTCCTTTCCACCCTGTGCTCATGGGACATTTCTCCCATGATTTGTGGCCGCAGTTTGGATCTAACCTGGCCACCCGCCTCCCAGCCTCCTGGCCTGCCTGCTCCGGTGGAAAGGGCTTTCATCATGGAGAAGCCTCATTCCTCGAAATGTAGCAGACCTTCAATGCTTCACTGGCTTTCCCTGGAGCAGATCCTACCTCGACACCTTTTACTAGTTCTCCAGTGTTCCCTTCATCTGGAATGTCCTTTTCTCCTCCACCTCCAGAAAGCCTTCCCACATTCTGGCAGCAGAAAGCAGCCCTTGTCCTCGTGCACACCAAAGTGCAGACGTTCAACTCTGCTGAGCCCCAAGGAGTCCAATAAGGGACAGGGGAGGCAGGAAGGGGGCTGGGTATAAGACCCTTGCCTCATTCATGGGGTCTGAGGCTGCTCACCTCACTGGCCATGTGTCAATAAACCTTCAACTCTCCTGCAACGCCCTCCCCAGAGGTACCTTGGTGGGGAGGCAGAGTAGAGAGGCTCAGCTAAAGCGAGATAGAGGCCCCCGAATTGTTGGATCATTGGTGAAACCCAAAGCCTGCACTGTCACCCTGGGAGCTTTTCTAATAATTTGCATGCCATGTGCATAGTTTTGCATATTGAGATAAAACGGGCTTGCTAAAAAAAAAGATTACAATATGCTCCTCATGAATCAACCCAGGAGGAGCTGGATCGGGAGTTGGAGCCCATCTTTGCTGCTTCCCAGCCAGGCTTAAACAAGCCACTCAGAACTACTGGAGCCTCAGTTTCCTCATCTGCCCAATGGGGCATTGGGGCTAATGCTACCTACCTGGAAAGCTGTTTTGAAAATTAGACATCCTTCTGACCCAGTTCCTGGTAGGAAGTGGGGATGAAGGGGTTGAAGAGGAGGGAGTGGTGATGGGGGTTATTCTGGAGGAAACATCAGGAATTCTTACTTGAAAATCACAAGCCCCAGTGACCTGGGGCAAGCCCTTTTCCTCTGTACAGTGAACATACAGTCCCCAGAGAAGGTTGGAAACAGGGGAACTCCAGCCTGGGGTCCAGCCCCTTGGGGCCTACTTATGGGGATACTGCAGCAAGACTCAGAGAGGTCACAGTGTGGTCCCTGTGGTCTCAAGCCTCTGCCAAGAACAGGCTTAGGGGCCTGAAGGGTGAGCAGAGCCTGGAGTAAGAAGACTCTAGAGCTGTCCAGCTTTCTATGTGAGCAGCCAGACCAGCCTGAATGGGCAGCAGCTACCCTGACATGTCCAGGAGAATGGCAGTAGTGTGTGTGCGTGTGTGTTGGGAGAGGGGGCCATTGAGTTGCTGGGGCTTACAGGGAGCTCTGAATCTAATCAGAAGATGTGGCTGGCAGGGAACAGCAGGGCAACCTGGGAGGAGGTTACATGGAGTTCTGAAGGCAGGGTTCATCTTTTTTTGTTGTTGTTTTTGTTTGTTTGTTTGAGACAGGGTTTTGCTCTTGTTGCCCAGGCTGGAGTGCAATGGCGCAATCTCGGCTCACCATAACCTCTGCCTCCCAGATTCAAGCAATTATCCTGCCTCAGCCTCTTGAGTAGCTGAGATTACAGTCATGCGCTACCAAGCCCGGCTAATTTTGTATTTTTAATAGAGACAGGGTTTCTCTATGTTGGTCAGGCTGGTCTCAAACTCCCGATCTCAGGTGATCTGCCGGCTTCAGCCTCCCAAAGTGCTGGGATTATAGGCATGAGCCACTGCGCCCAGCCAGGGTTCATCTTCCTCCCAGGAATCTGACCTGCAGGACTGGCAGGGGTCACGTACCAGGCCTGACCCCAGGCCCCAGAGTGATGGAGGTGAGGTATGATTGCATAGTCATTTATTCATTCACCAACACTTGATAATGCCCTACACTCTGAGGGGTGAGCCTTCCTGGTATACCCGCTGCCCTGGTGTTTGAGTTCTACCTTCCACTCTTGCTCCATGCCTGACTTACTGTCAGTCTTTCCTGTCCATGGCCTGCTCCCAGCCACCCCATGGCAGCCGGCTTAGATTTTCAGGTAAGACCTTGATGGCTTGTTGCAAACTGCTGAGTCCACATGCTGATCCTCCCTGAGATCTTCGCCCTCCCCGCCGGCTCTGCCTCCCTGAAGCTCCTCCTCACTCATTTAGAAATTAAGACCTCAGCAAGATGGTGCTTTGGAGCTGCCAAGCAGGGCTCAGGAAGGCCATGGCAGGGGGAGGGGAGGGGGTTCCAGCTGGTGGGAATATAAGTAGGTAGAAGCCTCCTCACTCTCCTCTGGACTCTCACTAGCCTATGCAGGTACAGCCTCCCAAACATCCCTTCTGGGGCCTAGAGCCCAGCAACACTCTCTGGGAGGAGAGAGGGTTTAGTTCTGCCTTGGGGGCTTCCAGACCTGTAGAGTCTGTCTAGGCCACCAAGGGGCCCTCTGCTCTCTGCATTTGTCCTGGCACCTGCCTTGCTCTCCTGGCCTCAGTATAAGCCCCTTATCAGCAAGTGGAAAACAGACACCCAAGATGGGAACATGGGCCAGCTCTAACCATCAGACAAGGCCATGGATAGCCCCAAGCAATGACCCAGGGGGACCTGGGACCTGGTCTCTACTGCTTACTGGGTAACTTTGGGCCTACCCCAAACCTCTGAGGCTCAGTTTGCCCAACTATGGAATGGAGTAAGGGGTCCACAGAGGTCCTGCTGTCCTTTGAAAGGGATTCTGCCGCTCAGTCATCTCCAGAGTGGCCAGGATGTTTCCTGTCTGCAGATACTGAGGGCCCAGGTGGAACAGGACCCAGAATTCCGACAAGCCATAGTCATTTCTGGACTTGTACCCTGGACAGCATCCCCTTCCCCACCCCACACCTTTGGGGCAATGATGCCCCTCCCTCAGCTAGCCCACCTGGGGGCAATGGTCCCAGGCCAGCCCCTGTCCTGTCTATCCTCCGCAACTCCCATCCCTGTCCTCATTTCCTGCCATACCACACATGGCCTGCATCTTCCATCCTGAGCAGATGCTCCTTGCATTTGCTTAACTAGGTACTACTTCATGCTAGCAGATGAGAGAGAGGAGTGTTTCCACCAAGTTTGGGGAGGGACAGCCCTGCTCACTTTGCCCTTTTGCGTGGCCTGAAGAGCCAGAACTCCCGGCCCTGCGGCCTGCCCTGCCTGGGCCCATCTCTCGACTGTGCCTCCGAGGCAGCAATGTAGCCTCCAATCCAGAATGACCTTCCACAGCAGGGGCTTACCCTTTCCCCCTTGGGTCAGCAGCATTGACAGTTTTACAGAGGCCTGGACTGGAAAATGCCCTCCTCCATTTGGAGTATGTTCAAGGCTGGTGGCCTGGCTTCTGGGGCAACAGATCCAGACTGAGAGGGGCTCCTGCAGCGTTTACATCCTTAGGTTACTCCAACCAGCTGGGGAGGAGCCCCACGCCTCCTTGCTCTCTGCTCCCCCATGCTAGCTCACCTCGGACCTGGAAACAGGCAGGGGTCCAAAGGTCCCAGCTCTAGGGAGAGCAATGAAGACTGCAGATGGGGCCATGATGCTGGGGTGGAGAGATCTACACCCGTGCTAATAGGAAAGCTGGATTGATTATTGGCTGAGAGCGTCCCTTCCCCTCCCTGCCCGGTATCCAAGAAACTCAGGTGGAGGGGCCTGAGTGCCAGCACCACCCGCAGGAGGCAGGCGTCTCACCAAATGCAGCAAGGCTGCTCTCAAGCCCTCCAGACTCCCATGACATGATGCTCCTCCTGGCCCTGCTTCCACCCCACACAGCGCCACCCTCCCCTGCAGGTTCCAAGAACCACCTAGCTTCATCCATCTTCCAGGTTCAACAAATGGAGTGCTAACTGCCCCTCACAGGAACAGCAGCCATCAGTTAAATTAAGTGATGGTAGAGCCAGGTCCTGCCCTCCCGACAGCTGCCTAGCAGAGGCTAATTCCCTAAGGAGTTGATGAGCAGAAGTCAAGAGGTGCTTTTTGCAGAAGCAGAAGACTTGAGGACTTTCCTCAGTGGCTTCCCCCACCTGTGTGCTGAAGAAGATACTTCACTGGGTCTACAGCCTTGATCTCTCCTGCCATTTCACATCCATCCGTACTTAGGGCAGTCACTCAAGTGCCTTCTGTTGTTACCAACAGGAAGGTGGATGGCATGAGGTGTGGCCCTGCCCTCAGGGAGCCTCCTCTCAGGAAGCAGACCCCTCATTCCTGACACAGTGGGCAGAGCTGACTTATTCATGAGATGCATCCCTGGCCCTCTCGTTTCATTCAGCAAGTCACCAAAATCCTCTGTGCCTCAGTTTTCTCAGTTGCAAAATTAATAAGTAAGTTAGGGATAGTTGTCTTCAGAATTACTGACAAACGGATCCCAACCTTGGGCAGGAAAGGGAACCGCCCAGGAAGCTCTCCCTGAACCCCCTTGGTGGGGGGGGCTGGTCCCGCTTCTCACCCTTCTCTGACTGGCCTCAAGGGGCAGCTATCAGGGGAGGCAATTTGCCATGGTCATTCCACTGAGGCGCTGATGGGATGTTGGGCAGTGATGGAAGGCTGCCTTGTTATAGCCTGGCTTAGCCTACCACCGACACTCTTCACTTCCACCTGGAGGCAGAAAAACACATCTTGTGGGGAGTTAGAGCTGCTGTCAGTGCTGGCCGGGGCTCTGAGATTTTTATTTATTTGGAAGCCATTCAGACACCTAATGCTCTTCTGAAGGGAGAATTTCTCTCTTTTATTTGTCCTCATTTTCTCCTGCCAGAGTGGGATGAAGGCCTTAAGCGGGGGAAACCAGCTCCGGGCCCTTGCACTACACGTATCAAGGCACGTGGGACATGGGTGGCACCAAGAGGCTTCCTCCTCCCCTGCACAGATATTTGGGCCAGGGTCCTCTCAAAGAGGGTTCTGAGGGCTCTGAAGACCCCAGTGACTGGTACCAGGTACAGAGGATGGAACTTAGACCTTAGCCGGGAGTCTGTGTCTCTTTGCTTTCCTGGAAGCCTGAGACCAGCCCTGCCCCTCCATGGGCCTCAGTTTCTGCATCTATAAAATGAGTAGGTTGATCCCGACCTCTCTGAAGAAAACTCCAGACTGTTTGGAGCAGCTGCCAGTGGCAATGGGAACAGCTGAGGCAGGGGCTTCCGGTGGGAGCAGACCCTCTAGCTGAGCAGTTGCGCCCATCTCCATCTATTGAAGCTATTGAAGCTGGGAGGACCTGAGTTTTGTGAGGGTAGCCGAGGCAGTGAAGGTGAGGCCGAGCTTCCCTGTGCTCACACAACCAATGATCAACTTGTTTCTCCTCCTTCTCTAAGGATGAAGCCACCCAGGGTCCTGGAGTCCTGGATGCAGGAGTGAGCAGGCTGTCCTGTCCTGACACTGCCCAGCTTGCTGCCTGTGAGGCTACACCACCTCTCTCCCTGCCTCTGCCAGGAGCTCACTTATTCAGGCATACACCCCCCAGGGGAGCTGTGCCTATCCCCAGGGAAGAAGGCCAGCTCGCTTCTATCTCAGACCTTTGCTCTGACCCTCTGCCAGGGACACTCTTTTCTCCCACCTCCAGCCATCCATTTGTCCAAGCCCTTCCTACCCTTGTGTGCCAGTTTCAAGGTCCTCTTATCCAGGAAGCCTTCCCTGATCACCTGGGCCTCCTCAGAACATTGAGGGACCACTTGCTGTTTTTCCCTGACATGATGTAATTATGTGTGGTTTGAGGTAATCACCATGTTTTTCCTGTGTATCACATTCCCCCACCAAGTGGGGAGCTCCCAGGGGCCAAGGATCAAGCCTCTTATACTTGCCAGAACCTACTCAATTAACCAGCATCCTCCCTTGCTCAGTCAAATAATCTGAGTTCAGTGACTCTTGGGATGATGGAGGTCTAACCAGGGGGCTTCCACTGCAGTACAGGGAGGCATGGTTTCCCCATGGCCCAATGCTGGGTTATGGGCTTCCCTTCAGAGGCCAGGATGGAGACATCAAGACGCATGGTTTGGGGGCTCTGACTGGCTTATCCTTGTTCATAGGGAGATAGATCTGGGATGATGACCCAGGTCTCCAGACTCAAAGCTCCACACTCTGATCTGCATTGACCACTGGGCAGCCTCAGGCAAGTCTCCACCCCTTTCCAGGCCTCAGTTTCCCCTCTTTCTAATGAGGAGGTCCTATAGGTTCGGACTGTTTATAACCTGGGACTTGGCCCTAACTTTGATGTGCAGGTAGTGATAGCTTGCAATGCCTGAAAGGGTTAAACTCCAGCCCCCTCCATACATTACAGTAAATGGTACTAAACTGCTCATTGGCTGATAATGCACCAAGGATCCCTGAAAAATTATTGACATGTCCAGAGGTAGGGTCCTGTCTGATTGCATCTGGAGGCCACTAAGCATCTGCACCATGCTCAGACAGGGGCATTTTGGGGAGCATTGCATCCCTGGGTATCCACAAGGAACTGATGGGCTAGCCATGGCAGCCACTGGCAGGTGCAAGTGCTGGTAGTCAGCCCACATGTGGAATGAATCCCAGCTGGGGGCCCTTGGGGACCATAGAGTACAGCCCAAAGAAGGCAGAGAATAGGTATGTTAGAGTGGGCTGAAAGAGGCAGGGACAGCAGAACAATGGCCAAGGCTGGGGCCAGTTCAACGGGCCCAGGTGGAGGCAGAGCTGGGTAAACAGGGCTCAGAAGGGCAAATGTTGGCTCAAGTCATGCTCACCCAAAAGCATGTCCCCTCCTCCCCTCCCTAATATGCCCATCCCAACCTATTCACCTTGCAAGACTGAGCTGGAATCCCTCCCCCTTTTCCAGGAGTATTTCCCTGTCTGTCTGCATATAGGGCCTGCCCTTCTTGGGGATGGCCGGGATGGCCGAGTCTGTTGTCTCCCCTTCGCTAAGCCCTTGCTGAGTACCAAGTCTTCCCTCAGGGTGTTAGACGCTTTGAGTCTTCAGACTACCCCTGCCACATGGGGTGTCTCCCACTATATGGATGAAGAAGTGCGCTCGCAGAGGCAAAATGACTTGCTTACACAACCTGTGATGTCTGATGTCAAAGATGACACACCTCATGCCCAGGCCAGACCACCCTTCTTGGGCACACCCCTGGGCTCCTTGACATGCCACATGCCATCAAATGATTCTTTTTTTGTTTGTCTTTTTTGGAGACAAAGTCTTGCTCTGTTGCTCAGGCTGGAGTGCAATGGTGCGATCTCGGCTCACTGTACCCTCTGCCTCCCAAGTTCAAGCGATTCTCCTGCCTCAGCCTCCTGAGCAGCTGGGACCACAGGTGGCGGCCACCATGCCCAGCTAATTTTATTTTATTTTTTAATTTTAGTAGAGATGAGGTTTCGTCATGTTGGCCAGGCTGCTCTTGAACTCCTGACCTCAGGTGATCCACACACCTGGGCTTCCCGTAATGATAGGGATTACAGGCATGAGCCACCGTGCCTGGCCCCAAATGATTCTACATGTCAAGACTTCCTGGGCCTTCCCATGGCTAAGCACTGCTTGAGGCCTGGAGGGAGTGACAAGGACTAGGGAGCCTCAGGGCTCAGCTTGACAAGAGTCCAGAGTAGGCTGGGCGTGGTGGCTCATGCCTGTAATCCCAGCACTTTGGGAGGCCAAGGTGGGTGGATCACGAGATCGGGAGTTCAAGACCATCTTGGCCAAGATGGTGAAACCCTGTCTCTACTAAAAATACAAAAATTAGCTGGGTGTGGTGGCGGGTGCCTGTAATCCCAGTTACTGAGGAGGCTGAGGCAGAAGAATTGCTTGAACCAGGGAGTTGGAGGTTGCAGTGAGCCGAGATCATGCCATTGCACTCTAGCCTGGCGACAGAGTGAGACTCTGTTTCAAAAAAAAAAAAAAAAAAAAAGAGTCCAGAGTGCAGGTGTGTTTCTGAACCCAAGGCAGAGGCCACAGCATACTACTGGCTGGGGCAGGAAGCAGAGGGACAGGACCAAGAGGAGGAGGCCCATCCAGTTGGGGGTGGTGGTACCCCAGGAAGGCTTCCTGGTATAAGTGTATTAATGGGCTCATAAATATCTTGAGTTCAAATGGTAGAGGTAAAAGAGGGTGTTCCAGGCAGGAGGAACTGCAGGAGTAAAGCCCGAGGCAGGAGTTTTTTCTGAATAAGGAGCTGTCCAGCCTGTTGGTAAAATGTGCGACTGGACGCGGGGCACGCTAGGGTGAGAATCTTGCCACCACAGGCATCCTGGATGTTCCTGATGGGTTTCCTCTTCCCTTGAGTGGCACAACTGAGCCCATGGCCTGCTTGGCACATAGTAGGTTCTCCCTATGGCTCTGTCAGTCTCTTCTGACCTGCTGAGCTAGCACCTATCAGCCCCCCTGTCAGAGCCAGGGCCCTCTCTGCTTACTGAAGCTTCACCTGCCCCTGCCACCCTACATCTTCCAGCACAGGCAACTTGGGCCACGTAGGCCTTTCCTACCCAATTTACCAATGTGCCTGCCATGGAAGTCCCCCTATTCCTTGTAAAGGCTCAAATTTTTCTCCTAAGATCTTAATGTGTTGCTGTAGCTAGCCGCCAAGAGGGCCGAGGATGTTGTGAGCCTCAAAAGTTGTAATGCGTAAACACTTACCACTCGTTTACTCTTAATTACCTCCCCTCCTTATTTGTCTTCCTTTAACGGCCTGTCAACCAAAATCTCCCGCCTTTCCCTTGGCGCCAGCGGCCTCAATTAGGTGCACATCTGTGGAGGCTAGAACTGAAATGTCCAACTGCCAAAACCCACCCACTGTTCCTAGACTGACTCCATGTGCCTGATGGCCTGGGCACTTTGGGGATAGTGCTGCTACCCTGGTGTTGGAGGGCAGGGAGGTTGGCCCTCACATTTCTCAGGCCACTGCAGAGTCTGCCTTGGGAAGTCACCCGCCCCCGACAGGGCACCCAAGAGGAATGATGTCCTTTATGCTGGTTCCCTAGGGCCACGGGCACAGGTATTATTTGTCCAGCAAGCAGGTAAGAGAGGATATCACAGGCCAGCCCTACCTTGGGCATAAGGAAGACAGAGATGCTGGGCACAGGTCTCAGCAGGCGGGGCTGGGAGAGTGGCTGTTTAGCTCACGCTTATCAACTCCTGGGCAGAATCCCCTGCCCCCTTGCCCTCCCATTGTGTCCAGAGGTTGGGGGGCAACTGGCTCAGTGAGGACCCTGCTTGTCCCCCCATAGAGCTGGACTATTGTCTCCCATAGTCCGTCAGGTTCCACCTGTCCACCAGGCCCCTGGACCCTGTGTTGCCTTCCTCTGATACTGTTTTTGGGGTCTCACGGTTTGGGATCGCTGGCAAACCTCAGTCTGGCTCCTGAAGGCTCATTCAGGTCAAGGAAGGAGGACACTCCAAGAAATGAAGGAAACTGTTCCCTGTCAAGCCCTGGTTTGCTGGGATTGGAGGAGCCAAGGCAGGACTAGGCAGCAAGGGAAGGTTGTCTTGGGCCCTATTTCCAGCCCCTACCCCTACCCTTTTCAGTCCAGGGGCTACTATTCCCTCTCAACTGCAAGCCCTCCTTGGGCTGACTTGTGAGTGGGCGACAGGAGAGCCACTGATACCATAAGGTGGGGCGTCCGGACGTTTCTGAAACATCCTGCCCAGCTGGTTACTATCCCTCATTCCTCGTGATAGGCCAGGTCTGTGGGCAGTTATTGCTGAGGGGGTCCTTCCCCGTGTCAAATTGGTGGGGAGCATTCTCTCATCCTATTTGCACCAGAGGCAGACCTGGGTTCCAGAGCAACTTCAATAGAATCCTAGGGATGGTCTCCCCTCATTTTGAATGCTTCAGTTTACCCAGCGATTTTCCCCATTCTCACTTCATTCTGGAAATGGGAGTGGGCACCCACACAAGCATTCACAAGCGAGGACACTGAGACTCTGAAAGGGCCACAAGCTGTGGAGTTAAGGTTGACACCAGCCCCGGTCTTCTCCCCACAGCAGGGAAGAGCCAGGGGCCTCCAGGACAGAAAGGACTGGGTTGTGCAGACATGAGCTTCCTGGCTCTGGAAGAATCTAAATAAGAGGCTGTGCAAACCCCGGGAGCTGGGGCTTGGGACTGGCCAGCACACAGTGCCTGTTCAGCCCAGGGAAGCGAAGCAAGTGGCTGCAGAGGGCTGCATCCTGCCGCCCCCAGTCCCCAACAACCGTACAGCCGGGCCCAGGTTTCCGCTTAGGGAACCAGGAGGTCCAGGCCCTTTCTGCCAGCAGCCGGGCGTTCAAGCCCCCAACAGAGAGAAATCTTGAAGATAGCTAGAGCTACGGGGTCTGTGAGTTCAGCATGCCTCCTCTGGTCTCCGCTGAAGCTGTCACTCTACCATTAAACCTGTGACGCCAGGCCTTAAGCCTGTTGAAGGTCGAGCCCCCAGAAAGGTCACATATGCTCCTGCCTTGGGCCGCGGGGCCCGGGTCTCTTCCCAAGGGTTGGGTGGAGAGGAGCGGCAGGGTCAGAGGCGTGGGGGCGGGGTCGCACCCGAGGCCTCGGACAGCGGCTAGGGCGCAGGACGCGCAAGTCAGTAGGGCAGGCTTCGGGCTGCGCGGGGATGAGGGGCGCGCGGGCGCGGGTGGGCGCGTGGCCGCGTGCGGGGGGCGCGCGGGGCGGGCCGGCCGGGGAAGCGTGAGGGAGGCAGAGGAAGGGGAGGCGGGCGCCGGCAGTCGGGGCAGCTGCTATTGGAGGCGCAGGTCCCGGGAGCCGGGGCGCTCAGAGCGCTGGAGGCCAGCGCTGCAGGGAGATCGCAAGCGGCGCAGCCCGCAGAGGCGGCTGCCGGGCCGGGCTGGCAGCTCCGGAGGCCCGGAGCGGAGAAGGCGGCGGGCCGGAGGGGGAGAGGCCGAGGTTACGCCCCGCCCGCGCCCGGCGCCCCCACCCTCGGCCGCCGCCGCCGCCACTGCCCCCCTCCCCGGCGGCCCGCCGCATCTTGAATGGAAACATTGCGGGGTGCCGGGCTCGGCTGCGGGGCGCCTCTCGGCCCGGCCCAGCGCGGACGCGTGCCCCCCGGCCCCATGCGACCGGCTGCGGCCCCAGCCCGGCCCCGGCTCCGCGGCGCCCGGCGTCCGGGCCCCGCGCCCGCTGTGGCTGCTGCTGTCGCCGCTGCTGCTTCTACCGCTGCTCGCCGCCCCCGGCGCCTCTGCCTACAGCTTCCCCCAGCAGCACACGTAAGTGGCTTGCGCCCCGCTCTGCCCCCCGGTCCGCGCTGCTCCTTCCCTGCGCCCCGCGCCAGGGCAGAGGCGCTGAGTCCGGCTGCCCGCTGTGCCCGGGGGCGGCGGCCCCAAGCCCCAAAGGCTGGCAGCCGCGGTCCAGGCGCTCTGGCTGCGTCGCGAAACTTCCCCGCGGTGCCCCTGCTTCCCCCAAATCCCCCAAATGAGGCAAGGCAAGATCTTCAAGCCCCGGGAGGCGTAGGGAGGGGGGTCGAGCTTGTCAGCTGATTCCCCTGGCGCTGACCCGGTGAGAGGGAAACTCGGGTTGGGTGAGGGGGCGGCCAACGACCCCTGCCCGGCGGAGTTGGAGCCGCGCATCTGCCCCACGTTCCCTCCCTGGTGGGAACCCGGCGCTTTACAGCCAGAGGTGAGGGACATCTCCACACCTGCCTTCAAGGGCCTTTTCCTTTAGTGGGGATCTGTATGCCAAGGATGCGAGCACCTTCTTGCTGTGGCCAGTACCACAGAGGCAGTGTCCCCTGTTCTTGGTCCCCCCTCTACCTGAGGAGAGAGTCCCCTGGAGAGCCCAGTTGGGAGGTGAAGGCGTTGGGGTGGGCAGAGGTGAATGGTGAGAAGGACCCTTGCCTGTGCCTGCTGCTGCTGCCAACAGGATAATAGCCTATCCTGGCTCTGCCAGCTTCCGCAGGTTTTCTGGTCCTTCTGAGCCTTCTCCTCCTCCCCAAGAGCCTGCAAACTCGGGTTGCCTCCTCCGGGTGAGCTTAGCCAGATGTGTCTGGGGGAGTGGATGTTCAGTGCATGTGGCCTTTAGGACGTATCAGTTTCCTGACACTGTGCTTCAGCCCTATGTCAGTGCCCAGACACCCCTTTGGGGCACAGTGACCACCCTGCTTCTGTTATCTGTCTCTGGGTCTGAGGAGCCACCTGTCCCTGGACTTCTTCACTAGTGCCCTGGACTGAAGATTGGGGCATGAGTCGTCGGGCTGCTGGTGGCCAAGGGGAAGGGTCTGGCCTCAGGGAAAGGGAGAGGCTGGCTCTGTGTCATTTAGACCAGCTCTGCCCAAGGGTAAGAGCCCCTGGTTCTGCTACAAAACCTGCCGACTCCAGCTCGTAGGCTCTCTAAGATGAGGGAAAAACAAACTCAGGAAAAGCGCCTCTTTGGGTCTCTCTCTCTGTCTTGTCATCAGCACAGCCTGGCTGTGCTCAGGCGGGTGATCAGTTGGCAAATTACAGGTGCCGCACGGACGTGTCCTCTGTCAACTGTCTGGATTTTTCATATGTGTGTGTGGGAGGGTGCCCAGGGAGAAAATAATCGTATGGAAGTTCAGGGCTGGTGGGTGCATTTTTGTCTTTCATTTGCTGTGATGGAAATGGACTTCAATCACAGTGCTTAAAAAGAGCAAAAGCATTTTTTTTTGTTGTTCTTTCTTCCTCAAAGCCAAGCACGATCCAAACCACAATTATTTTTTTCTTAGCCGTTTCATAGCTCCTTGAGTGAAGGTTTAAGTAGATGTCTTTTTCCACCTCACCCGACCTCACTCCCTTTCCCTGAAACGTGCAATTGGTCAGATGGCTTCTGGGCCTGCACGAGTCTCTAGAAGGCTGATGTGAGACCCTGACCAGAGTAGACACCTATCCCTCTGTCCCCAGCCAGAAGATGGGGAGACGGGTGTGACAGCAGCGGCACATTTCCAGCTGGACACTCTTCTCTTGTCAATATAGTTGGAGCTAATTTGAGGGTTTGGGACATGTCTTGAAAACCATAATTAGAGAATGAGGGTGGAGGTGGGGTGGGTGCTGTGCCGCTCTGAGGGTCCAGGGGGAGGTGACTAATGGTACAACGACACAGAGGGTTTGCTGTGACAGCCAGCGCCCTTCAGCTGCCCTGGTCCCGCAGACGAGGATGCCCATTGATCCTTGGAGGGAGGAAGGGGAGGGAATCTTGAAGCTCCCCACACATGACCATGGCCAGTGGAACTGGTGCTTTTGTTGAACTGATAAGAAAGGTTTAGGCTGTCGTTGGGGCCAGAAGGTTCTGTGGGGTTGCTCAGGGATGGGTGGCCTTCCAGAACCTTCTGCTGGGTCAGTGTGACCAGGCTGGGATGACACTTTGATACAGGTGGATTTCCAAGGAGAAGAGTGGAACCCAGCTTCATGGCACTGGAGTGACAACCCCTCAGTGGGGAAGGCCCTCAATGAGAAAGTCATTTTCTTGTTAGTGTCTACCAATGCAAAGAGGCCCAGCTTCACAAGCTACTGGATTTTAAGCACGTGTGGGTTTGGGGTCCGCTAGCTGTGATTTCTGTAATGGCTCTGGCAGCATGGCTCTCTGCCCACCAGGCAAAATGGACCAAGGCTGCTGCTGGATTGAGAAGGGCAGAGGGGTTACCGCTGAAGGGAGGACAGGGCTTCAGGGGTTTTTTTGGGGGTGGAGGGAGTGGGCTCTCTCACCTTACCTGGACCTTGATTCAGAGTTTCAAACAAGGAGGAGGCTACATGTGTGCACGCATGTATGCACACGTGTGCACTTGTTTGGCTGAGTGTGGGGGGCCTGAGTCTGAGTATACCTTTCACCTGCCTCCTCCTCTTTCCAGTTATGCCCTCCCCAACATCAGGCCACTGCCGCTGGCTGAGGGGCAGCCCTCATTGCTTTGCCTCCCCTTGTGTCTTTCCCTCCCTCCTCCCCGTCCCCCTTCTTCGGGTCTTTCATCAAGCTGTACCTATCCTTCCCTGCCTGCCTCTTTTGTCCTCTCTGCTGGGCCTCTGTGCCCTGTTCTCCGGGGCCCCTGGGTTTCTCTGTCCCCTGCTCTGTGGAGTCCCGGCTGAGTGCTGGGTGGAGCACCGGGCTGAGCTGGCCCACCTGACTGTACCCTCTTAGCCCAGCTCTGCTCCAGCGATGGTGTTGGCCAGCGTCTCCCTGCCTCTGAGGGTGGGCAGAAGCAGTGAGGGGCCTGAGGGGTTTGAACCACCAGCAGATTAATGACAACCAGAGTACGTGCTCCTCTCCTGAGTGGACACATGGGGAGCAGTGCCTACAACAGGGCATGCGTCAGTCTAGCTATGGTTAATGGTGGGTGACGTGTGTCTGTCTGGGCCTTCCAGCCCCTGTCTCCACCTCCCTGTGGCTCTCCCTGTTGGAGGGAGGCAGCATCACACATCTGGGTCCCCCATCTTCCCAACAACCTGCCGCAGCTTTTGCAGTAGGGAGGGGTGAGGCTTCGCAGCCACTGCTGCCATCACCGAGATGCAGAGCTGCCAGGTGCTCACAGCCCTCTGGTGTGGAGGACTTTGGGGGGACCCTTGGCTGCTGTTCACCTGGACTCCATCTTTATCAGGCACCTCCTTTTGGTCAACTGTGCCAGGCTAACCCCTGAGAAAGGAGGAAGCTCATTTTAGGATGAATCCCCTCACAGTCTGCAGGTGAATCTCACTCCAGATTCTTTGTCACACTCATGTCCCCATGGAGAGACTGACTCCAGAGTGAAGCTGGCCTCTCAGTGGACTTCTGCAGAGAGTATCCCCTTCTCCTTCTGCCTGTGTGCAGGTGGGCACTGCCAGCTTCTGGCACCTCGGATGTGTATGGGTGAACACTGCCAGCTCCTGGGAGGATGTAGTTTGGGGACATGCTGGGTGTCAGGTGTAGACTTTGCAGGCTCCATTGGGATGACCTTGCCTTAGTTTCCACAATTGAAATGATAGAATCTGCTTAAGAGGCTGGTGGTGAGAATTAACAAGAGAGGATGCCGCCTCTAGTGGGCAGGGAGGGCTCCGTCAGGTGCTATGGCTGCCACTGTTAACATTAGCATTAAGCCCAGATGCTGCAGCCATGCGGTAGCCAGTCTCACTGTGAGACTCGCCAGTCTCCAGGGCTCCCACAGGCTGGGTGGCCACCTGTCTCTCTGCTTTGCTCATGCTGCCCTGCCATGACTGTGCTCTTTTCTCAGGTTTAGATCCCCTCCTTCAAGGTCTCACAGCTGCACCTTCCAGAGGCCTTCCCATCCCAGCTCTGGGCTGTGCCACTCTATCAGGCTGTGCCCACCCGCATCAGATTCTACCTCCTTGAGGAAGACACTGGGCCACCTCCCTCTCTCACCCCCTGCAACACAGCTTGACTGTGGTGGGGGACATCACCAGGCTAATGGTGATCTCCCTTACTGAGCCCAAGCCAGTCCCCTCAACCACATTAGTGCCTTGATCTCAGAGCCCGTGGTCATGTCCATCCTCCAAATGGGGAGACTGACCTCAGAAAAATGAAGGGACCTGCTTAAAGCCCACAGCCATGAGAGGCAGGGCTGGGAAAGGATGGATCTGTCAGACACTTGGCTGCCCAGCCAGAGGGCTGGGGACATCTGGGCAGTGGGCCCAGGAAGTGGAGGGGGGCTTGAAACCTGAATCTTTGGGAAGAAAATGAAGAGGCCTAGGATGTGGGAGCTGGGCCTGGGGCTTCCAGCTGTGACTTTGCCCCATCTGTTTCTCTTTCCTCCTCTGGGTCTCAGGCAACCCTGAGGGGCCTTCCTTGGCATGAAGCTGCCCTGCCAGCCCCAGTGCTTATAGCCCCAGTGCTGACCTCCATCTACCTCCCACGTATACACAGGCTATCATGGAGCACCCCCAGCCCAGAGCTTTCCTTCCCCGAGCTTTGAGTTATGGGCCAGGCCTGCTCTGTGTGGAGAGGTGGAGGACAGGAGGGGCTTCATCTTGAGATGAGATGCCGTTTCCCTCTCCGGATTCCAGTCTGATTCTGGAGAGAAAGGTCATGGAGGTGGGGGTGGGGCTGGGGGTTGTTCGTGGAAACCTGAGGCTGGCTTCTCTAGTCCCTTGGCAGTTTTGCCAGGTCTGAGGGGACTTCACAGGGCTAGGAACTTATAGATGCTTGGGGGGCCTCATGCCATCTGGACGGGTGGGACTTAGGGGGTTTGGGAACCAGTGTTCAAGGGCTCGTTGCTAGGAAACTCTCCAAGGGGCAGTGGAGGTTTGGGAGTCAAGGCAGGTGGGCCTGAGCCCTGTTTGGCAGGGTGATGCTGCCTGTAGGATAGGAGTGGTCTTTCCCTCTCTGCCCCCTTCCAGCCACCTACCCCACTCCCATGCAGAGATTTGCCTCCAGACTTGGTGCCTTGTGTCTTTGAGTGACTGGGTGCGGGCCTCAGGCCTGGGGAGGACATGCCGAGGGTGAGGGGCTTTCCCGTTGCTGGCTACAGCCCTCCAGCCAACTGGGAAGATTCTCTTCATGTCAGGTTTTTTTTTCTTCTGGTGCCTACTGTCTAAACAAGAAGCTACAGAATCAATATTCGTATTCCCTGAGGGAAGTGTGTGTGTGGTTTTTGCTTTTTTTCCCTTCCCTTCTTCTCTTGTCCTGTGTAACCTGAAGAGCCTCCAGAGCTGCCTGTGGCTAAGGGCAGAAGGAGGGGGCAGTGCAGGTGACCACAGAGATTGAGATGGCTGTGCTGGCTTGCAGGGTCCCCACAGGGGTCTCTTGGTGCCTCCCTAAAGGAGTCAAGGTTCTGTCATTCAAGTCTACATACGGTCAGGACCTAAGGGGCAGACTCAGCCAAGCCCTGCCCTGCCCTGCCACCGTAAGACTCAGGCTGTTGGCTTGGTGTCCTTGGTCCTGGTCCCGCTCCTCTCACCTGGGCCCCCACAGTGCTTTTCCTTCTGGATCTGGTCTGGCCCTGCTGGGTCCCCAGCCACCACTGTTACCCGTGACTGAGCCTGGTGAGGGGAGAGCCTCACAAACTAGGAGACTGTCTAGCTGGGATTAGGTGGGGGAGAATCTTCACAAACGAGTTCCAAAAGCCCCCATCTTAGGTCAGGGGGCCCCTGTCAAGGGCAAGTCCAGCCTGATCTTCTCAGTTGGGTAGCTTGCTTTGTGACCTTGGATAAAACCCCTCCTCCCCCTGGGCCTCAGTTTCCTCTGTTCCAGGATCCTTCCAACTCTGACATTCCAATGCCCTAAGAAGACAGATCTGGGGTCTTCCTGCTCCTCTCCACGCCCTGTTTTAGCTGTGGCCGCTGGGCCTTATCTCTTCCAGTGCGAGGGTGCCTGGACCTCCCATCCTCCTTTGGCCATACCTTGGGTGTCTCGTGGCTGCTTTTCAAATTGACCCACTTTGAGCTCTGATCAGCCTAATTGTTTAGCAGAGAGGGAGGGGCACTGCTGATCAGTATCCATCTCTCCCACCTGGGAAATGATCTTCATTAAAGAAAGGGGAAGGGGTGGGTGAAAAGGGTGAGAAGTGACTCCCTCTGCCTGTCTTTTCCCCACCCCTCTTAGACCCTGGGGCTCTTTCTTCCCCTTTGATGCCTGCCTTCCCTGCTGGCTAGTTCTGTCTGAACAAGCCCCCTCTTCCTGTGCACTGAGACTCTGCCACTTCTCTCAACAGCTGTGTGACCTTGGGAACTTCCACAGCCTCTCTGGGTCTTGGAGCCTTATCTGTAAAACATGGCTGTACTGCCACATAGGGTTGGGGTGTGACAGACCGTGAGGGATGGGCCTGGCCCTAGGGAGTCTGTGATAAGGGCATGTGGATCCTGACTGGATCTAGGGGGATTTGCAGTCCAGCTGGGCCTGCACTCCAAGTGCTAGCCACTGTCCCCTTATCCATAGCACCCAGCTCCCATCCAGGCCCTACAGGCACTTGAGACCCACTTGTGGTTTGTGAGTCTTTCCTCTTGTGCTTGGCCCTTGCCTTTGCCTGTGTGCACCTGTCAGCTTGTATGTGGGTGTGTCTACACCTGTGTGTTCTTGTGTGTGCATGTGTCAGATGTGTTCATGTCTAAGCATGCTTGTGTGTATACCCACTTGTATGCGTGTTTGTACTCACACGTGGATGTGTGTGTGTAAGTGTGTGTGCATGGGCATTCTCGTGTAGGCAGTAGTAGGCATGTGTGTGTGTGTGCATATGAATTCAAATGTGGGCATGTGCTTGGGAGCCTATGTAGTGCAGGCACACATGTTGTTTATCTCTGTGGCCAGAATGGGCTCCTGGTGCCCACCTTCACCACCCGCCTTTGAGGTTAATGCCAGGGCTCAGCTGGGCAAACACTGGCAGTAGGAAATAAAGCATCCTGATTGTTAGGAACAGTGTTTTGCAAACTTTTATGTTAGAAACAGCCTGAGTTAAGGCTGAGCTGGAAAGTTTGATCTTCTACCAACTGGCGTGATGACAGTCTGCAAAGGAAACAGAGGCTGCGTCCTTGTAATTCAAATTTTTGCAAATTGAATGGTATTTGGATTCACTGGAGGACTTGGGACTCAGAGGAGCTCCTTGAGTCCTTTGTGAAGTGAAGCATCTTTGCAAACAGCCGTTCCCGTGTGGAAAATCTGGAGGGTGGGTGTGGAGCCCGGGCTCAGGCAGAGTGGGAAGCTCTTGCTGTGTGACCTTGGGCTGGCATGTTTCCCTTTCAGAGTGGGTGCTTCTCATTTGCACACTGAAGGGCAGGAGACTGGCAGCCCTTGAGTATCTGCTGTGGGTTTGGGTCCTCCCTGCTGCAAGACACTGTGGGCACGATTTGGGCTGTAAAAACTTTGGCTTGATGATCCCTTGATGATCTGGAGGGATGATCCCTCCAGATGTTCTCTATCTGGAGCATCTCCAGCGAAGACATTTCCTTCAAGGATGGATTTTTGTCTACTGAGTCTTCATAAATAAGGCTGTCCAGGTGCCCTGTGATGGGCCCTGGCCCCAGTAGCTCTGTGGACCCAGTTCTTGTGGGTTCTGATGTCTGAGAGAACCGTAAGTTTTGCTTTCCTGGCATTTTCAGGACTCACCTGTGTGTTGTCAGTGCTGTGATTTGTCCAGGGCCCTTGGCATTTTGGGAAGTGGCTGTGAGGGTCTCAGGAGCCTACAGGCCAGGAGGAGTTCCTATGGGGGCAGGGAGCCTGGGTGCAACTGTCTCCTTAGGCATTATGGGCTTTGCATGCTTCCCTAACTTGGAAAGGACATGCCACAGCCACAGAAATCCCTGAGGTCGTGATGCCACCATCATATACACAGGGAAACTGAGGCCCAAGATGGGGGAAGGGAACCTTCAAGCCCCACATATCTGCAGCTGCACATACTCTGTGGGCAGAGCCCAGCCCCCATCTCTAATGATCAGTACAGACTGTGGGGAGGGTGACTCCCTGTGCAGCCTTCCTTGCACTGATGTACAGCTGTTTCTCTTAAATAAAAATATCCGGCCGGGTGCAGTGGCTGACGCCTGTAATCCCAACACTTTGGGAGGCCGAGGTGGGAGGATCACTTGAACCCACGAGTTGAAGATCAGACTGGGCAACATGGTGAAACCCCATCTCTACAAAAAAAATACAAAAATTAGCCAGGTGAGGTCATGCACACCCATGGTCTCAGCTATTTAGGAGGCTGAGGTGGGAGGATTGCTTGAGCCCGGGAGGTTGAGGCTATATGGAGCTGTGATGGTACCATTGGACTCCAGCCTGGACACAGAGTGAGAGCCTTTCATTTATAAATAAATAAATAAATAATAAATGAAATCTATGGCATGAGATCGGGGGGCAAGTTGAGGTCTGCTTTGGCAAACTCAAAGGGCAAGATGTCTATGTGGTGTGAGGCCCCAACTCCTGGGGTTTCTATGGGGCAAACTCTGATGTCCCTGTGCTGTTTCAGAGACACAAAAGCCTTCTGGGTCCCCTTGGGAAGGATAACTTTGTCACCAGGCAGTGTGGGCTTGGAGGGGCTGGCGTATTCCTGAGACGGTAGAGGCCCGTGCTCTGCCTTGAGTTTCCAGCCTGATGTGGCATTTCAGTCTTGATCACTTCCTTCCGCAGCCCACGTTCTCCTCCTGCTGGCCCCTCCTAAAACGCTGCATTTGAAGCCTTAAAGGTCAGGCCTGGTGCTAAACAAGCAACTAAACAGCCCACCCCGCCCTGCCCCACTTCAGTTATGAGAAAAGAGAATGAGCTGGCAGAGCAGGCTTCTGGGCTAAGGGCCCTTGCAAATGGGCATTTCTCCTTTCTCCCTGTGAACTGAGTCCGTGGTGGGTGTGTTAGGGCCCTGGGAATCTTTGTGTCTCTCCTTGGACCCCCCCACCCCCATCCCAAGGCTTGCTGGAGTGTCTCCCTTTCGGGCTAGCTGGGACCTTGTACCCCAGAAGCCTGCCGTGGGCAGAGCCCCACTTCCCTAGCTGGCCCCTGAGGCCTTGCCTGGACTGGCTCCAGCCTCTGGCCCTGGGACTATCTGGGACACTTCAAGGTCCTGGGAAGAGCTTTGGCTTCCTACCTCTGGCTTTTGTGAACCGTGTCTCTCTCCAGGCTGCCGGCTCTGCCCAGGGCCCCTGGGCAGGAGCCTTCCTTACCAACACCCTCCTCAGGCTCCCTGCCCTTTGTGGGTCCTTCCTCCAGCCCCGTGCCCCTCCTCCAGCTCTGTGCCGGGTCATGGGGCCCTTGAGGAGTAGGCATTGAGCTGACTGCCACCCCCTCAAGATCTGAGTCTGAGGAGCGCATTTGGCTGCCAACAAGAGGCTGCTTCTGTGCTTATCATGGAACCTTAGTGTAGTGGGTTTTCATCATGGTGGGCCCTTTATCCCCTGACAGGGAGCCAACAGGTGTGTGATGTGGCTGTGTGTGATGGCAAAGACCAAGTGGTCACCTGTGCTCAGCCTGATGGCCTCATTTTTGGTGTAGCTGTCTGTCCTTGGTCAACTTCCTGTATGGCAACAAGATGGCTGCCACAGCTCCAGGCATCATGTGCAGACCCAGGCACTAGGCATGTCTCCTCTGGGTTTCTCTTAAGAGGGGAGGAAACCTTGCCCAGAAGCCCCCAGCCGACTTCCTGTCACACTCATTGCCTGGCACTGGGTCACATGTCCACTCTGAACCAATCACTGGCAATCTAAATAGTACACTGTGATTGGTTCAGGCTAATCAGGATTTACCCTTGAGCTGAGGATGGGGTCACCTTGGGCTGGAGGTGGAGATTCTGCAGAAGGCAGGGAGTGATGGAGGATGGGGAAGCAGTGTTTGCTGCCGGATCAGAGGAGAGGCTTGAGGGTGGGATTTGGGGCCAAGGAAGAGGTAGGAGGTGAGGGGACGGGTGACCATGCCAAGGAAATGTTTGTAAAGGAAGTAGTTGTTTTAACCATATCAATCACTACAAGCTGGGCCCCGGGTGGTATGTTTTATACTTGTTAGGTCAGTCCATTTTTATCCCACTTTCACAGATGAGAAAAATTGAGGCTTAGCCAGGCTAAATGATAAAATCACGCAGATGGCAAGTGGCGGGGGCAGGATTCCTCCTAGTGCTGGGGTTCAAATGCTCAGCCCTGTCCCATACATCCCTCCTGCATCTCACCTCCTCCAGGCAACCCCTGGCCACAGGACCTTCAGAGTATCCCTACACTCCCATGGTGTTCTGCCATGCTTCTCCCTGTGTAGGGGCTGCCCTACTGGCCAGGCTGACATCCTTGGAGGGTTTATTTCTCACCGGGCCTCTGGTGTCCCTAGGTTCCTTGCAGCCACCTCAGGACCAGAAGTAGGAGATTTTTGGCTCCCAATCCGCTTCCCAGTAGAATAGTCCCACCCTTACTTGTGTTATAGATGTGGGTCAGTGGGAACTGTGGGACCAGTTGGTCCAGTTTAACTCCCATGTGGTACAGATGGGAAAACTGAGGCCTGGAGAGGGACACGTCCATGGGCCTCTCAGCACTTGAGGCATAGCCTAGACCCAAACCTGGGGTTTGGGGGAGCAGCCACTGCCCTCAAGTTGCTGTACTGTGCCGTGGTCAGGCAGGGCCTAGGCAGACTGTTTAGGACAACAGCGAGTTGCAGGTTCAGATGATGTCTGAAGATAGTGCTGGCATGAGTGGGCCAAGAGGATGGCCAGAGGGGCATGTCCTGCTGCTGTGAAACAGCGCAGCTGACCTGGCCTTAGAAGGCCACAGCCACGGAAATGACGCATAGACATGGCCATGGGAAGGCCCAGACGTGACCGGGTGCTGCCTGTGAGACTTCATTCTCATCTTGTGGGGAGGGTGGCTTCAGGGTGGGGTGTACTTGCCTATAGTGGGGATATACTTTTGCCTACATACTGCAGAGGACTGGGTGTCATTGGACAGCACCCAGTGGTGAATATGATGAGATCCATGCTCAACGTGGCCGGGAGCCTAGCCCTTCCCATTACTCTCTGGCTGTGTTCTCTGCACCAGTCCTGGGTCCAGGTTGGGCAGTGTCCAGGAGCCGGTCAGCCAAGGGCACAGGTCTTGGGGTAAACCCTGGGCTCTGTCCTGCTTCTGGATTGGGTGCTCCTCTGGCCAGTGTTCCCAACCTGTCACATGAGGAAAGAGGGATCTCTGGGGCTGTCCAAGGGTCAGAGAAAGGAAGAAGCTGGCCTCTACTGGCCACGGCTGTGAGTCTGCTGACTGATAATCCTCCTCTGATCCGGGTCTCGTTCTGGGGTTTTCTCCCAGTCGCATGCTGGAACTGGTGGTACTGTCACCGGTGCTCACAGAGTAGGCAGGCAGGGTAGTCTGAAATCACTTTCAATTCTCCTACCTCTCCATCCTTCACCCTCCTTTCTTCCTCCCCACTCCATGCCTGCCTCACCCCCTGGGCTGTGCCTAGTGGTACCTGGGCAGAGCAACTTGAGGGGAGGGAGGCAGCATGTTTAATTGTTTAAGCCACACCTTAGCTGGCGCAGGCCCCAGAAACCCTAGGGGCTTGTACAGCAGGGTCTGTGGGCCTCCCCTTGGCCCTTCCTCTTCCAGTCTCCTCCTAACCCACCTTAGCCTCACTGTGGTACTCTGGGGCAAGCTTCCTGCCCTCCTCCTCTGAGCCTCAGTGTCCTCACTGTTCTCAGCACCCTCCATAGAAAGGGATCCTTCTGCAGCTGACAGTGGTGCTCCCCCTGTCACCTCATCTGTATAACTGTCATTTCTGTCCTGCCCTGTAACCGGTGCTTGTGGAGACCTCAGCAGGGAGGCTGCTTCTGATGGGCATGGGGGGTGGGCATAGAGCGGGATCTCTGTCCTCAGAACTGAGTGCCCAACAGAACGGAAGCCATCTCCTTCCATGGGGGCTTAACAAGCACCTACTATGCACTCAGCATGGAGGAAGCTGGGAAGAGGTTGGATGGGCTGCCAAGGACCCTGCCAACCCCAAGCAGGACCCACTTGTTGTCCCACTGACCTCTACCTGTCCTTTGGTGCTTAACTTGAAGTTACTGTCCCCTGAAACCTTCCCTGACTTCCTTGTCTGGGTCAGAGGCCGCCTAGCCTGCTTCAAGCCCCTCTCCTCCCCATTCTTGTCCTGAAATAGACCTTGCTGCCTGGCTGCTCGGGGGCTGTGTGCCTGGGAGGGGTGGGGGCACTGGCCAGTTGCCCTTGGCTGGAGCTCCAAGCTAACATACACCAAGTACTCAATAAATGTGTGCTGAGCAGGGAGCCCATGGTCTGTGCAGGTGTCCACAGAGTCAAGCTGGTCATGACTGTGGAAAATGGAGCAACCTTTTACACAACGACCTGGGACAGAGCCTGGCTTTGCTGGGGCCAGAGGGCCTGGGCCACTCCCACATGTCTTCCTGTGGCTTTTGCAAGGAGTTTTCCCAGCCCAGGGGCTGCCTCCAAGGGGTGCCCTGGATAGGGAGGTGAAGGGGGTGTCCAGAGACCCACTAAGCTGTGTTATTTAATGGGGTGGGGGCAGGGCCCAGGCATTAGCATGTTTTCTAGAACCCCTCTTCCAGCTAAGTTGAGCCAAGGTACACAACTGTGGCCTTAGGGGATAGGAAGGTAAACACAGGATCCCCACCCTCTGCCCAGCAAGGGGGCACTGAGGTTCCCAGGGATGGGGGATGGTGTGTATTGGTTCTGAGCAATGTCCTGACCGTGGTATCTGTGGGAGCCAGCTGAACCCAAATGCCTGTACATGCAGCCAGTTGCCACAATCGGCGGCTTGTCCCAAGGAGATCACCTGGCTTCCCAGCCGGCTGCCCCGCTCCTTCCAAACCGCTCCTCTGCATAGACATGTGCCCATGCCCCATCTGCCCTGCCACCCGCTCCACAGCCTGCCCATCTTTCAGGACCTGCTTCCTGACCATCCCTTCCCCACCTGAATCCACTCCCACACCTTACCTGTGTGTTGCCCTGAGCGGGCTCCGGGGTCTCCAAGGGCCAACTAGGTCCCTGCTCTTGGGACACCCAGTCCATAGGGGAGATAAACAGTTAGGAAGACATGGGAGTGAGGCCAAATAAATAACACCATGCATGGTTGGTGCTCCAAGCAGCATCCAAGGGGCCATGAGACACCCTGCTGTAGGCCCCCAGGGTCCCTTGCCATTCCCACGGCCCTGGGCCTCCCCAGTCAGGGTGTGGAGGTCCTGGGGAGATCACCTGGACCCACCTTTCTCCATGGATAAGCCATTGATTGGGGGACAAAGCAAGGGGCAGGGGTCAAGTAAGGGAGAGGCTTGCCTTGCGTATAGATCCGGCCCCAGCCCCAGTTTTGGAGGCTCCCAGCAGCCCCACCCTGTCTTTCTGATGCTCTTCCCTGGGCAGTGCCTCCTAGCACCCACCACGCCTTGGGCTGCCCAGACCTCATGATTATGGCCCTGCCTGTCTGGTGCCCCACAGCCCCAACTCCCTGGCACAGAGCAGCTGGGGGAGGGGGTTGTGGGGAACAATCCCAAAGGCCATTAACCCTAGCCATTTACTCAGTTCTTGAGCCAGTGCTGGGGAAGTATATTTCACAGGTGATTTCCAGACTGGTGGCATATGGAGGAGGCCATTACTCTAAAAAGAAGAAGGATGGGGACTTCATGGGGCCATCTAGAGGGCCCTGGAACTGTGGGCCCTGATGCGTATGCCTGCTGTGTGGTAGAAAGCCTGGTTCTGGGGATTATAAAGGGAACCCCATATGTGACCTTATTTGTGCCTCAGTTACCTCATCTTTAAAATGGGATCACATTTCCTATGTTTCATAGTTGTAAGGATGGAACAGCCAGTCATTCAGCCAGCATTTTTTGAGCACCTTCTGCCTGTCAGGTGCTGTTCTCAGGAGATGATATTCTAGTGACAATATCCATGTCAAAAAACACCAGGAAAATGGCGAATGCTTTGCACTTGTTGGCACTTCTTGCTAGGGGGGTGGTAGAGGGGCTGCAGCAGGAGGGAGCTCCCATGGAGCTGAGGGAAGAGGTGTCGGCGGGGTGGGGTGGGTAATAACAAAATCCCCGGCCTCTAATGTTTGTTGTGCTGAGCCTCACCCTGGGGTCAAGATTGCAAGATACAAAGTATAGCGCAGTGTCAGGATGCCGGGGCCAGGAGGCTCTGCACCCGGGCCCAGTTGTGATGGGTACTGGTTCGTTTCTGTGGAGTGAATGAAGGAAATCGGTTCCTGAGAGACTGAGCTCCCACTCAAAGAGGCCCAGCTTCCCTGGGCGCAGCCATCTCACTGCCCTTCCGTCCAGTGTGTAGAGGTGCTCCCATGTACCAGGGTAGGAATTCTGCAGACCTCGGTGTGGGAGCAGCCTGCCTTGGTGCCCACGGTCAGTCTGTGGGTGCTCATAGGGCATCACTGTGTGTGGAGCCAACTGTTGGGCCTTACATATGCTGTGCCCTCCGTTTGGATTGCCTTCCTGCTCTGTGGTGCCACCTTCACCTGGCCAACCCCTCGGCCAGGTCAGGCCCCTTCCCATGCATCCCACGCATCCTGTCCCCAAGGCTTGCTGGACTCTTCTTCTCATCAGGCCGCAATCCGGATCAGATATCAGCTTCCTCTGCTTGGATTCCAAGTTCCCAAGGGCAGGCCTGCATCTGCCCTGCTTGCTGCCAAATCCCAGGTGCCCATAGTGGGTACATAGTTACCATTGGAATGAATGCGTGAGTGAGTGAGTGAGTGACTGACTGGGTGGGGAGTAAGCGAGCTAGTTGGGAATTTACAGAAAGTTGGAAGCACCTGCAAAGTATTTTGCCAGTAATGAGGCCTGCTGGTTCAGCCGCCTGCCTCCCCTTAAGCCAATCCTGAGGCTCACCAGGCAGGGTGGCTCCTCTCAGACTGGGGAGGCCAGAAAGGTGGGGTAGCTGGGGCTACACTAGAAGCCCCTTCCTCGTGCAGCTGTGGATCCCTCACAGCCTGCAGAGGGGATTTGCATTGCTAAAGAATTCACCACAGAGAGTAACGGGTTCATGGTGTGTCAAGGCAGGTTGAGCACTCACATTCCATTTACATGCAGCTTGGCACACTCTGAGGGTCCAGGCACTAACAAGAAGCAGATCCCAGAGGAAGCGGGCATTCTTCCCATACCTGGCTCAGGCTCCCTGGTGGGGGCATTGGAGGGAACTGGAGCTCTGCCCTGCTGCGACAACGTTCCTACAGCAGGGTAGCCCTGACGGGGTATAAGGAAGGACTTCCCCATTGCACTCAGCTTTGACTTGCTTGTGGAGGCAGTGAGTTCCTGAGGTAGCCGCCTTCTCAAAGTTGGAAAAAGCTGTATATGAGGGGCGGCCCTTACCTGCAACCTACTTCCTGTTTGGCTATTGGAGTCCACCTTAAGGTTAAGGAGGCCTGACAGCCTAGGGGACAGGGCCATGGCTGAGATGACTGGGTTCAGATTCTGGTTCAGCAGTGTGGTCCCAGGCAAGTTGCACCATCTCCAGAGGCCTCAGAGTGCTTATCCGTGAAGTGGGCATGAACTGGCCTGCGCCTGGCTGAGGTACCATCGCTGCAGTGGAAATCACACGGAGCGCCCAGTGCACAGGCGCTCCACGTCAGCATTGCCTTTCCCTGGTGCTTGGCTGCCTGCTGAAGTGGGGGCCCCTTTCACAGCCCTGTCTTCCAACCTCTCTCCTACTGCAGAGTGAGATGGTCAGGGCAGGCCAGTCTGGTAGGGGGAAGATGTTCCGGTAAATTTATCCCTAGGTGTTTCCAGAACTTTTTGGCCAGGCTCCAAGCTAAGCTCTGTAGGAAGCTTGATGATGGGACTAGACTGCAGCCCCAGCCTAAGATGAGGCTTGGTAAAGTGTGGTGAGAACTGTGGCTTTGAGAAGAGGGTGGGGGAAACCTAGGAAGGCTTCCTGGCAGAGGTGTCTTGGCCAGGTAGAGGAAGGACAAGGCCAGAGAACAAAGCTGGCCTTGATGGGTTGAATTCTGTCTTTGCTTGGCCTCTCCTCTGTACGTGGATGTCCTTGGGGGGCCCGTAAGCTTCCACAGAGGATTCTGCTCTGAGGGGGAACAGAGGACCTTGAGGGGGTCTCTGTCTTCCTCAAGGCAGGAGGCCATGTTGAGGACTCACACAGAGGACAGCTATTTGTGGCTTAGCGAGGATTTGACTCATGCTGGGGGGTGGGGAGGATGTGCAGGAGGGGAGATGGGGGTGTGTGAATCACCAAATCAGACCAGAATGGTTGGTGACACATGGACAGGGTCTGTCCTGCCACCTCTAGTCCAGCTTCATCTCCTGATGTGGGGCAGGAACAGAAGGCTGTAGCTCCTGGGTTCCTCCCTGACCCACTTGGTGACCTCCACAGGTGTCCCAACCCTACTGTGCTCTCTGAGATGAGGCCTGGGCATGGCTTCCCCATTTCAGCACTGACTGGGCATACAGGGACTGCAGCAATGTTCACCTCCTGAGAGCCGATCATTCTGAGCCTCAGCTTACCCATTTGTGAAATGGGCCTGGGCAGGACTTATGTTCCCATCGTGCCTGACTACCTGGGGAATGTGCTGGGGAGAGTAGGTGTTGCAGACCCCAAAATGCCCATAGTCTGTGTCAGTGGCCAGAGTGGGTGGTTCCAGGCCTGGAGAACCCTGGATCCCCTTCTGGATTCCTATCCCTGTGCCCCTGGCCTAGACCCTTTGCCTTGCCCCTGGGAGGCCCAGGCTGGTTTGTTAGTGCCTTTTGCTTACTGCTATATCCCAGCTCTAGACTTCTGAGAAATTCACAAACAGTGAAAACTGGTGCTGGCACCTTGGCGACCCCTGAGCCTCAGTTACCAGGGCAGTTGCTGGTTTTACCCTGGGCCTCAGGAAAGGGTTCTCCCCCTACCCTTGCATAGTGAGCTGTAAGTCACTGTTATCATGTGTGGTTGCCTGTCTCCGTATCCTAGGAGTTTCTCAGAGTGCAAAACACAGGAATAAACTGAGTGCTGGGTGGTGGGAGCTGCTGAGGTCCCTATGGGCCCTGAATCCAGATACTTGAGAACAGCCTCAACGTTTGTAATGATTATTTACTCAATATGGAGTCATGTTTTACAGTGCTACCTTCTAAATTACATTTATATTTATAACTACCTTACCAGTTACATATTAGGGCTCCACATAGGTTTTTGTTGGAAAAATAAAAGGTGAATGATCTTGCTGCTGGAGCAGTTTGAAAACCACTAGGGTGGCTCAGTTTTGTCAGTCCACAGATGGGAAACCAAGCCACAGACAGGGGAGCAGGTGAGCCTGCGCAGAGCCCATGAACTCTGGTCCTGGGAACCAGAACCCAAGTGTGCAGGAGAGAGCTCCATGGGTTGGGGGTGGGGGAGGGTGCAGGTGCTGGATGGCTGGTGTTTAGGGACAGGGTGGCAGAGATAGAGTGGAGGATAGCCCAGGTCTGGGTCACTCTTCCTCAACACTTTCTTCTTGCTTCCTGGAAGAAGTGGCTGCGCCAGCGCCAGGGCCTTCAGGGAGAGCCATGAATTATGCACGGAAGCCACAGGCCTGGGCAGGCCCTTCATAAACGAGCCTTAATAATTCATATGGAAAGGAGCCAGCGGAAGGGAGGGCCTCCTGGGCCAGCCCTGGGGCAGCCACCACACTGCCAACCTCTCCGCAGGCTCCCCCTGCCCACCCCGCCTGCCTACTCAGTGGCCGGCCACATGCAAGCTGGACAGGAGGGCTAGGAGGTCAGCAGGACTCTGGGGAGGTATATTCACTCAGCAAATGGCCTGTTCTTCCAGGCTGGAGAGCAGGAACCTCCTGGCTCAGGGCTCACAGCCCAAGGCAGAGGCTAACAGTAAGCAAGAGGGAGGATGTCTGATGAAATACTAGCCGAAAGAATCACCCCAGGAGGGGACATGGAGATCAGTTGCTGCTGGTGGGGTGCAATTTCAAATGGAGGGGCAAGGAGGTCTTCACGGAGCAGGTGACGTATGTGTGGAGACCGGAAGGAAGTGAGAGGCCCTTGGACTTCTGAGGAGAGACTGTTTCAGGCAGAGGGAACAGCACGTGCCGAAGCCTGTGCAGGGACTGTAGGGGCGTGTTCAGGCCACACCAAGGGGTGAGGTCAGGGAGGCTACTGGGGGTGTGGCCACTGGGTGGACTTGGGCTTTCCCCTAGTGCAACGGAGTTGACAGAGGAGGGACATGACAGCAGGGCACTCCAGCCATGCGTAGAGGGGAACAGACTGGGGAGGCAGGTGCCAGACAGAAGGTGGAGGCTGGTGAGTGAGCTGGCAGCTGCAGAGGTGCAGGAACCCTCATGAGTGCCCGGCCAGGGAGGCAGTCGGCAGTGGGTGGATTCGGGCACATTGCGAAGGTAGAACCTGTAGCACTTGCTGATAGATTGGATGTGGGTGTGAGAGAAAGTGGGTTCTAGGTCACCCCAAGTCTTTGATCTGAACCAAGGGAGCTGCCATCAGCAGAGGCAGGGAGTGGGGAGAAGAGGTGGAGACAGTCCCAAGGGACTGTCAGGATCTCGTTTTGGACACTTACAGTTCGAGAGGCCCCTTAGCCACACCCGCAGCTGGGCATTGAAGACTGATGTTCTGAGTTGAGGTATGTGCAGCCTGACGGGTGCTTGTGACCTCTGTGACCTGGAGCACATCACTCAATTGCTTTGTGCCTTAGTTTCCCTCTGAAGATTGCGGATAGTGATCTGGCTGCTGTACAGGTGAATTAAGGCAGTGCAGTGAGATCCCTGGCCTGTCACCACTGGCTCAGGCCTCAGGCAGGGAGGGCTCCCATCAGATCCCTTGAGATATGGATCCCTAAATGGTCCATGGAGGCCTCAGGCTACCCCTCCTTGGTTAGAGAGGTAAACTGAGACCCGCAGAAGCCAAGAAGCAGAGCCAAGTGGGCCGCCTGGGGTCTCCCATTCCTGGGTAGTGCTGCTACCTGGCTCCAGGCTGTGCTGCTTCCCTCCACTCCCCGCAACCCGGCAGCCTGCTATGAGTAAATATTGGGCTGGACCTGGTGCCCTAATTAATGCCGGATGATGGCTTACCGTTAGTCTGAGGGGAAGGCACAGACTGCTGCCTCCCAGCAGAGCACCAATTAGAAGGAAAAGCTCTTTCTCGGTAAAGAAAGGGAAGGGATAGCCTTGTAATTAATAACCTCATGAAGGACTAGGAATTATCTGGGCAGGGACCCAAGGCACGCGTGGTCAAGGGAGATGGCTTTGGACCCATTCATGCTTTGGCAACACCTGCCCCTCCCCAGATCCTCAGGATCTCCAAGGTCCCTGTGCTAACTGGGCTGCCTTGGCTCCTATGTGCATGGGATGAGTGGGTGAGATGGGGATGGTGCTCCTGGAGGCATCATGCTGCTCATTCCAGGGTCTCTTCAGCTGAATCAGAAATAGACTGAAGATGGGCCAGCCCCCTTTGAGTTCTGTGCCTCGGTTTGCCAGCTTGTGAAGTGGTGGGTGGCTAGCTGGGGAGCCTTACTCTACCATGAATCAGCTGAGCAAGCATGGTTCCCTGTCACTCTGGCCTCAGTGTCCCCTCCGTGGTCTTTGTAGTGTGAGGCCAGTGATGATTTGCTCCCACATCTGAAGGCACTGTAATCTCGTGGCCCAGGTGGCCTCTGGGGAGTGAGTGACCTCGGCTAGACTGTTGCCATCTGCCAGCCCTGTCATCTTTGGAAGGCCTTGCCCTGGGCTTTGAGCCCCCAAAGCTGCCAAAACCTGAGAGTCTTCTCTCTTGCCTGGACAAGCAGGAAGGAAGGTCTGGTCACAGGAGGCCCTGCCCTTCCCCAGGGCTCCTTGGACAAGGCACCCCACCAGGTCTCTGCTGCCTTGGGTCTCTAGGGGCAGTGCAGTGGGGGCTGCAGCCCACCTGGAGGCCACAGTCTAAGGAGGAGGCACAACCATCCCACACTTAGGGAGCTGCAGGCTTGAGGAGGGAGGCTGGACTGTGGTGAGAGCAGTCCTGCCTTCTGGATGGGCCTGTGTGCCATGAGTGTGTGGGGCAGCCATCACTGCTAGCATCCCACATGTGGGGCTGCGGTTTCCACTTACCTCCTCTTTGGGTCCTTGGAGGTGAAAGGAATGGTGAACTTTATCTCCATTTTCCAAATGTGGAAATGGAAACCTAACAGGAAAGGTCTAGTTCAAGGTCTTGCAAAAGCCAGGGCTGGATCTAGGCACTCAGTACACTCAGGCACTAGGTACAGAGGGACATCCACCGGAGTGGTCAGAGAGGACTCCCCAGGGAAGGTGGCCCAGGAGATGCCGCCATCCTGGAGTGCAGCCTTGAGCTTTCTGCTGTTTGCAGCAGTGCGAGGGCCTAGGGGAGGGACCAGTCTTGTTCCAAGCCCTGCTTCAGCGCTTTCGGAGCTTGGAGTGACTGCTGGAGGAAGCAGTCTTCTCCAGGCTGGGATGGGGGAGTGGCCTGCTTGCCTTCCCACCCTTTCCGCTTCAGAAGACTGCAAAGGTGCTGAGGTGGGAGGTAGCAGGCCAGTGGAAATAACCAGAATAATTAAATAGCACTTTATATTTTATAGTTTTATTTTATTTTATTTTTTGAGACAGTCTCGCTCTGTCACCCACGCTAGAGTACGGTGGCATGGCCTCGGCTCACTGCAGCCTTGACCTCCCGGGCTCAGCGATCTTCTAACCTCAGCCTCCCGGGTAGCTGGGACTACAGGTGTATGATACCACACCCAGATAATTTTTGTATTTTTTGTAGAGATGGGGTTTCACCATGTTGCCCAGCCTGGTCTCAAATTCCTGGGCTCAAGCAAAATGCCTGCCTCGGCCTCCCAAAGTGCTGGGGTTACAGGGGTGAGCCACCAAATAAAGCCAGCCTGCACTTTATTTTAAATTGTTGCCTTCCCCAGAGCTGGGAGAATAATTGGCCAGCCTATCATGAGAGAAGCAAGAGACCTGGGACCCCACCATTGCCAAGTTTGCTTCACCGGCACTTGGCAGCAGTGGCCTTCGCTGTCCCTGCTCTCTCATACTCCTCACCTGCCCCAGCCTCATCCTGTCCTGTCATCCAGCCCTCCTGCTTCCCCTGCTGCCCACCCCTAGTATCCACCCCTCACTCCCTCACCCAGCGCAGTGGCTGAACTGCCAAGCTGAAGGGAAGGGTGCAAACTGATTATAGGTGCCCAGTGGAACAGGGTTTATCCAGACAGGCCATCTGGGAGAGGCAGCAGGGCTTTGAAGACAAAAAATACCTCCATGTGAGTGGTGAGAAGGCCCACAGAGGCAGCGCTCGGGCGTTCAGAGCCCCTGGCTCCCTGCTAGGCCTTGGCTCTTCCCGGGCCTGCCCCTGTCTGCTCTTGAACAGAGCCCCTCCCCCATCCTTTCTGGCCCCTCTGCTGGGTCCAGCTGCCCACACCCACCCGTGCCCTCTGAGGGTGAACCTGCTGTGTCACCTGTCTCTGGTTTTTTGATTTGTTTAATTATAGATGAGTTTTCTGCATAATTTATTCCAAAAGCCTGGATTATACTGTACAATTAAATCACATTCTGATCAACAACTTCACATATAAAATTAACAACTAGCAACAGTTTAATCTGTGCTGCTGCATCTGCACACGGACTCTTCTCCCTTTTCCCCATCGCCTCCTCCCCTTCCTCCCCTTCCTCCTCTTTCTCCCCTTCCTCCCCATCCTCCCCTTCCTCTCCTTCCTCCCCTTCCTCCCCTTCC
>NW_016804422.1:404754-468938 GCF_001698545.2 Rhinopithecus bieti
CCTCCCCTTCCTCTTTACCCTCCCCCTCCCCTGAGCATTTGCAGCTGCCCCTAAGCTGGAGACCCCCCCTGAATGCACTGCAGTTTGACATGGGGCCTCCCCAGCCTTCTAGCTGGGGTCTCAATGATCCTGTCTGCTAAAGGGGTCCTCAGCTGCAGCGCCTCACCCCACGCACTGATGATGTCACTCCCTTGCCTGATAGTGATATCCCCTCTCCCTCCCCAACTCCTCTTGGTTCAGAACCACACCCTGGAAACCAAGGCCTGGCATCCTGCAACACGGGGTGTCATCTTCTTACCTGCAGAGCTGCCTCAGCCTGCCGGGACTCTTCTGCAGCGCCCCTTCCCCACAAGCCTCCCCCCCCCCCCCCCACAAGCTTTCGTAGATGTCCTGAGCCCTCGGTGAGTCCTTAGATCTTAGTGGAGGGGCTGTATTGCACAGGCTGCTAGCACTCAGGGGACTGCCCAGTAAAACCTGTGGATTTGCCCGTTAAAAACTATTCAGCCAGTCGTTATTACCCCTGTTTACCAATGGAAAAGCTGAGGTTCTGAGGGACAGAACTCTTCGAGGGCACACAGCCGCAGAAGTGCCTTTCCCCTGAGGCTTCCCAAAGGCTACAATGTCCTGGAAAGATGGGGTCATGAAACAGATGGAGTCAGGACAGGTCTGCTTCTCTCTTAAGTATGTGACCCTGTACCCATCCTTGCCAGGGGCTTCAATTTTTTTGTCTGGGAAATGGAGCCACAATGTGTTCACCTCCCTAGGGTCGGGCACATTGGAGGACGTGACTTGGTCCCTAGTCTCTTGTGCCCACACCAGTCGTTAAGCCACTGCAGCCCCTAGATGCCTGCATCTCCTCCTGGCCACTCTCCCCTCACTGTCTTGTTAGTTTGGCACTTAGAAGCACTTAGGGATAAGCAGTGTCATCTCTATGAAAAGCGTGGAAAATTACAAAGATGTGGGGAGCCAGCAGGTCTACCTCCCTGTTGGGTATGTGGCCTGTGGGCAACATTGTCTGGTCAGGGAGGCATTGGCTGAGCCAGGTACTTGATTCCAAGCAGAGGGAAGTCTGGGCAGGATTTGATCAGCTTACCTTTGACCCAGTGGGGGCAGGGATTCCCATGTATCCCTTGTCTTTCCAAGGCCCTCTCCCTTCTACTGGAGTAGGTACGATTGCCTGGCCAGGGTTGGACCTGGCTTGGTGGGTGGCTTCTCCGCCACAAGGCAGGAACAGTGCAGGTACATAGTCAACTCCTGGCCCCCTCAGTGCCTCTGTGTCACCCTTGGAGCTGGCACTAGGACACTGGCCAAATCCTAGAACCCACAAAGTCGCATCTCTGTGACAATGGAATGAATTATTTTCTTTTTAACTCTGAGACACACATATTGCCTCCTAATTGAGTTTGATTTAAGTGAATAATCAGAGTAACTTGTTTTCCCTGGCACTGTGCTGATGGGCAATGCACTAGGGCCTGGGGTCTGCCCAGCAGGTCCAGGATGCCAGGCAAAGGGCCGGAGCCACCCCTAGACCTTGGGAGGAGGTGTGTGTGGCCTGCTGTGTCATAGCAGGCCAGTTCCTGCAGCCCATAGCAGAGCCTAGAGCTACTCAGCCTCGGGGTGGGAGTGAGGAGACTGTGCGTAAGACAGAGAGACAAGGAGGGAGGGAGAACGAGCGTGTATGTCTTGGGGAAGGATTGGACTTTATCCTGAGACTTGGCTCTTCTAAAAATTGTTTTAGTGTTGAAATAGCCTTTTTAGATGAAATGACGATGATTATAATAATGTGTTGTCTGAGCAAAATAAAACTTGGCATCCATGTCTCTTCTCCCAATTAATTTTCTTTTACTTAACTGTGAAATCCTAGAAGCAGAGACCTATAGACATACTAGAAGAGTCAACAGCCTGGGGTGGAACCAGTAATGTGCTGGTAAATGTTTACAGTTTGCTCTCCAGGGGGAAAAACATGGTTTCTAGCATTTGCCAATTCCCGTGGTGCAAATATTCCCACCATGACCTATTTCAAGCTCCCCAGGTGACAGTACCGAATGCAGAGTTGGGAAGAGGTGCACAGAATCAGCTTTTGTGAGTCAGCTCTTGTGACTCCAGCACACTTCTGGGGCAAGTCCTGTGTTCACTAATTCCTGGATAGGTGACCCTGGGCAGTTCAGTTGAACCCTCTATGCCTCAGTTTCCTTATCTGTAAGGTGGGATGATAATGTTTGCTTCTTTGCGAGGACTGAAGCAAGAAAGTAGGTGACATGCTGGCACTGCACCTTATATGTAGTGGATGCCCATGCACATATGAGTCCCAGGAAGGATTGACTGGCATTTTGTCCTCTACACCAGTGAGTGGCTGAGGTCAGGGTCAGGGCCAGGGCAGAGCTAATGGTTCCCTTCGGGGATCAAATCCTCACTCTGCCCATTTGTCTGCCCCCTGCCTGGCTGACTGTGATAGCTCATCCCAAAGTTAACCCCCAGGGCTCCATCGTAGAAGTACGAAGGAGCCATCCGCTATGTTGTCCACCTATAGCCAGGCCCAAGAGATGAGTGCTTGGTGGACAGGTGCCAGGGATCATGCAGGCTGTCAATTTTCTGCTGCCCTTTGCCCTCCCCAGGCTGGCGGCTGAGGCCTGCTTGCCCTTCTTAGCCCAGCCTGCAGCCTGGCCTCCTCCCGCACTCAGGGTTAGATTCTCGCCTGTGGTGGGGAGCAGAGGAGGGAATCTGGCTGTGGCTCAGCCAGCAACAAGCCGAAGCTAATACCTCTTTCTTTTGATGTCGATTTTTTTTTTCCATCATGGTCCTGACATTCAGCTTGGCAAATTGCAATTAGTGATCTGCCTGCCTCCTGCTCTGAGTTCCCATGCCAACCGACCCAGGCACATACAGTGGCATGGGCCCAGCCCCCTAGTCACAGGCCTGAGTGGGGGAGGCGGGGCAGGAGGCCAGGTAGAGGCTTGGGCTCTTCTGACCCATGGAGCCAGAACAGTCCTGGCCCAAGTGGCACTGGAGGAGGCAGCAGGCCCAGGGAGTTGGGGCCAGATGCAGTCTTCTGGACCCCATGGCTCCTGGGGTACCTCCAGAGGCTGGGGAGCTGGCATGACCCTGCCCCTGCTGTACCCTGTGGGCTGTGTTTGACCCATGGCTTATTTAAATCTTCATGGTAATTTGTTTGTGCGCCTTTCCTGGAAAGGCCTTGGTCTGTAAAATGGGAGTGTGTCAAGTGGGATGGGGAAGTTGAGATACCTTTTCAGATGCATGAGGGCATGGTTCTGTGTGGTTCTCTCTGGCTGGCCTCTGGCAAGGTCTAGTGTGGTTTTGCTGGCCTGATCTGGCTCTGCTTAAGGGTGTAGGTCACACATCTGAACCCAGGCGAGGCCTTGCCCCAGACTCCTTCCCTCTTCCAGGTTGTGGGTCTGAGAATAGAGGGCCATGTGACCAACTGTCCATCCTGTCCACTCACAAAGATCCCTGTGCAGCAAGCTGTCCACTCACAAAGATCCCTGTGCAGCAAGCACCCTTGACTTACCTATTCTCATGTGTTTTTATAAGACCCTGAGAGGTGGCCCCAAATTATCCCCATGTTCCGGAGAAGGAAGCTGAGATGCAAATGGGTTAAAACAATCCCAGGGTGGTACCAGTGTGAGGGAGACCTGCTCAGGATGTGGCTCAGGTGGATTGTGGGGCAGGATGGTCTGCAGTGGACTCATGAGTGGGTGGTTCCTACTGGACATCCAGCAATGAGCCTCGGGTAAGCGTCTGTCTATCAGGGTGTTGGGTAGGCAAGGGCTGCCTAATCTAGAACTCTCCACGTCCACTGCTCAGGTGAGACCTTCAGGGGCAGGGACCTGCCCAGTTACACAATGACTTGGTGACAGCAGTGTTCCCTCCCCTTCCCTAGGCCCCACCTGGCCTTGGAAACAGGAGGCTCCAAGATCCAGTAGACCTCACTCCCTGAGGCTCCGTCATGTCCCCCTCCTCGCTAGTGTCCAGAAGTCCCCATGTTCAGAGCAGCTACATCAAGGGCTGGCTCTTTCACAGTGAAAAGTAGCCTCACTGCAGGCTTCTCTGAGCCACTGAGCTCCTTCAGCACATCCACAATGCAGTCCTTTCTCCTCCCTGCCGCCCCACAGTGCATGAGGAGCACCTGGGCCACTGGGTCTGGACTTCAAAGGGGAATCACAAGCACTTGCTGGCTCCTTGCTGTGGGTCCTTCTCTAGTGAAAATTGAGGTGTGAGTGGATGGCTGCCCCCGGTGCCCCTGGGTGGCTGGGTGGGCCCTCCTGACACCTCTATCCTCTCTCTGCACGCAGGATGCAGCACTGGGCCCGGCGTCTGGAGCAGGAGGTCGACGGCGTGATGCGGATTTTTGGAGGTGTCCAGCAGCTCCGTGAGGTGAGCCTGGTGCCATTTGCTGTCTCTTCAGGGACCCTCTTCCAAGGGAAGGGGGAAAGCTTCCAAAATAAGGAGTGAGAAAGATTTGGTTTAATGGACGTCCTGGTGTGGTGAGACCTGATGGGCCCATGGGGACAGGTGGGGACATGACTAGATGGGCAGCGCTCCTCTGGGGCTTGGCCTGCTCTTCCTGAGGCAATGATCTTCCTGAGGCCACCACCTGGCTTGGACGATGACCCTGTTGCTGAAAGGGATTTGGAGCTTTTTGGGCTTTCAGGAGGGAGAGGTCTGTATCTGAGGCACACCTAGTGTGGGAGCCCAGGCCCAGGAGGGGTCAGTGGACACGAGGGTGAACAGGAGCTGAAGGAATCCAGGAAACAATGGGATGGCCGGTCTGCACCAGCCTGAAAGCAGTGCTTGAGGCGCTGTAGCAGGAGACAGTGGAAATCCCATGCCTGGCGGGATGAGGGATCAAGGTGCGGGAGGGGTGATTGATTAGGCACCAGCCACCACATCCATCCTGGGAGATTATGTTAATGTTTGAAATAGTGATGTGAAGAGCAGGCCATCCGTCACCCTCGGAAGCTGCAAAATGTGCTGCTGTCAGGCCCCAGGCTCCTGAGCCATTGCTCTCTATGTGGAGATGCAGAGGCTGGGAGGGCCGAGCTCTTGGAGTGATGGAGCTGCGACTCCCAGGGTACGTGTGGTCTTTGAGGATCTTGTTGTCGGGGGCTTGGGCCAGGAGGTACTGACCAGAACTGAGCAGGGGATTAAATGGGGGTGTCCCACTGAGAGTTGCCTGGGAACAACAGAGTAAGCCGACCTACTGTTGCTGGTTCAGACAGGAGTCCAGGTCCAGGGTTTGGGGATTATATATCCACTGTGTTCCTGTTGTCCCTGCTGGTCAGGGCCAAGGTCAGCAGATGTAACCTCGGTGGAGTGGGGACCATGGGGCTTGTCCTCAATCCCTTCCTCACACTTAGCTTATAGCTGGTGCCCAGGAAGTGGGGGTGGCAGCCAGTGTGTTGACATTGGGTGTGGACGTAGGACCTCTGGCCCAGGCTGGGGCTGGTCAGGGGTGGCTAAGGACGTGGCAATGCCATGGGGAGGGAGAGTCCAGGTCTGGAGGTCTGTGTCCTCCCTGCCAGTGACCCAGCGACACTAAACACCCCTTTCCTGGTTGCTGGGCTTGGATCTCAGCAGCCTCCATCACACTCTCTTCCTGTGAACTCTCAATGACTCAGCCACACTTGGAGGCCGGCAGAGCTTTCCAGAGAAAGTGCTGTAGGAAAAGCTGTTCCGGAACAGGAGTCAATTTAGGCTCAGGAATAGCACCCAGCACTAACCAGGCTCCAAGTAGCCACTGCCAAGGATAGCTGTGTGGGCTAATGAAGGAATGATAGCTCCCTGATGTGTGCATCCAGCACCTTTCCAAGTTTCATATTGGGACATAAGCTATACCCCACATCAGAAGTTAACTGTACTCCTCTAGTCAATAATCCTTCATGACTCAAACCTTTAGCTTGAGGATGTTGTTTATTTTATACTCACGGGCAACTCAGGCTCTGAATATCTGGCAATGAGAAAATAATGTTCATATGTCATGCCTAAGGTCTGTCTGGACCAGTGACCTTGCTGGATTGTGAGAACCAGAGATGGAATCCCAGCTCAGCATACCATCGTGTGCCCCTGGGTGAGCGCTGGATCCTCTCTGGTCCTCATTCTTGACCCGTGACATGGCTGGGAAGTCTGACTGGAGGATGAAGTGGTGAAAACAGCAATGGACAGGCTGATACAGATACGCCCCTTTTTTGGAAATCAAATTTTAGTTTCCCTCATTGATCATTTTCACTCCCAGGGATCATTTCCCTTCCTTTCTGATAGGACTTGAGAGATTCCAGACACTTTCCTCAGTGAGCATGTCTCCCCTACCCTCTCCCGCCCAGCAGTCACCAAGGTGGTCATGCTGCTGGCTTGTAGCAGAGCTGGGGCATGGACCCAGTGCTCCTGATTCCTGTTCCAAGGTGCAGCTCCGGCTCTGGCTCCACTTCCCTTCATGGTAGGATGGACAAGATGAGCCTGGGGCAGTAGGGAGCTGGGCCAGAGCAGGGCCATGCTCAGCATAGCAGGCAGGCAGGCAGAGAAATGCTGACCTAGCGTCCCCGGCTCCTCCTGGCACTCTGGTGGAGTGCCTCTGCCTGCCGATGGCTGCCAGCTCTCCAGCGGCTCTCTGTCCTGCTCTACTTTTCCTCGTCTGCTTCTTCAGCCTCTTACTTCCGACAGCTCTGAGGCTGTTTCTTGGCACAGGGCACTCTGGTGAGGTGGGTGTGGGGGTTGGGGGTTGAGGCATAGAGTTCTAGAGGAAGAGGGCAACCCTGTGGGAGCAGGAGGAGCCAACCAGTTGGCTCCCTAGCCCTCCACAACTCACCCCGACCCCGACTGAGCCACCATTGCTCTCCAAATGCACACGAAGACAGTCCATGTGCCCAGCCCATGCCTGGCCCTGATAGGTCAGGAGGATGCTTGGAGCAAAGCCCTGACCCAGCTGTGATACTGCTGCAGACCCTGGCACCAGCTTTGCCAAGCTGACAGCCTTGGCCCCCACTGGGGCTGCCCCTCCTCAGCCCTTCTTGAGCTGATTCTGAGTTGCCCCCAAACAGCTGGGGTGATCTGGCATCCGGGCCCCTTGGCCTTCTTCCCCTCAAAGGCTGCCCAGCCTGCGTGCCCCCATCCTAGAGGCTGCCCCACCCCCAGTAGCTTAGAGCCACGAGGGCTGGCAGCTGCCAGAGTGCAGAAACTGCAGACAGTAGCGTTTGGGAATGTTTTCCTTGCCTTGGCACTTTCCTTCTCCTGACCTCACCATAAACCCCATGGTGGCATGGCTGGATACAGACTGGCCCATTTGCAGGTTGAAACTGTGGCATACTTCTGTGGCATGGTGGGCACTCCCTGTGAAGACCCCATCTCATTTCCTCATCTAACATTACAGCTAGGGCATAGCTGGAGCTCTCCTTGTGGCCTGGTGCTCACGTGTTGTCCCCACGCCCACACTTGGCCAGACACCCTGAGTCGCATCCTCTTGGGTTCCCCAGCCCAACTCCCCCCGCCTGTGGCCCACTCTTGCCCTGAATAGGCCACGAAAGTATAGACCCTACTGTGATCTCCCCCTGCAGAGCCCCTAAGGCCTGAGCAAAGTCTCTGGAGCCTCTTTTCCACTCTCCCCCTTCAGCCCCATATTGTCCCATCCTGCGGGGAGAACAGAGCGCATATGCATGGGCTCTGAGCTCATTTACATAATGAGGTTGATCAGGATGAATAATTCATCAGGTGCCTGGGGGTGCATGGGGAATGGGGGTGGGGAGGATGTGGAGCTGGGACAGGTCTCCCCTCTCTGAAGCCCAGGTCACTCTGATAGGTGTGGAACCTACCCTCTTCTGACTAGGTATCTAGGGTCCAGGGGGAGCAATGCTGGGAACCTGGTGGGAAGGCAAAGCAGGAGAGATTATAGTCAGACATGGCCGGGCGCGGTCGCTTAAGCCTGTAATCCCAGCACTTTGGGAGGCCGAGGCAGGCGGATCACGAGGTCAGGAGATCGAGACCATCCTGGCTAACACGGTGAAACCCCGTCTCTACTAAAATACAAAAAAAACTAGCCGGGCGAGGTGGCGGGCGCCTGTAGTCCCAGCTACTCGGGAGGCTGAGGCAGGAGAATGGCGTAAACCCGGGAGGCGGAGCTTGCAGTGAGCTGAGATCTGGCCACTGCACTCCAGCCTGGGCGACAGAGCGAGACTCCGTCTCAACAAAAAAAAAAAAAAAAAAAAAAAAATCAGTTGGCTCCTGAGGCATGCCAGCCCGGGATGCATTCCTGACCTCAGAGAGACACCTTCCTTGGAGGATCTCTACAGAAGGAGGGAAGCTCCTCTGCCTGGGGTTAGGGCTGAGACTAGAGCTGCCTGGCCAGGGCTGGGCTAGGAGCAGGAACCCAGGACAGCCATGTTTGGAGGCCACAGGCTACCCTTTGGGATGACTCAAGCCAATTCTGGACCCATGGAAGCCTTTGCCAGTCCTCATCAACCACTCATAGCTTGCCTCCTGGTCAGGGCAGGAATGGAATGGTGTACGGCGTGACCCATGTCCTGCCTGCCTCAACCCCATGATGGCCTTAGCCCAGCGACATGCTGCTAATTATTCCTGTGATCCTATCATACAAATGGGGAAACCAACACCCTGGCTGCTGTCTTCACCAGCCAATCTCATAGTGGATCCTTGAGAGGCCAGTCCTGAGTGGTGGCAGGGGAGCTGTCTAGCAGAGGAGCTACCTGGGGCCGCCACTCCCCCGGACTGCTGAGCCTGCAGTCATAGATAATGGGACCCCAGGACTTGGAAATCCCCAACCTGAGTCTTCTGTGCCCCTCCCCACTTCTGTGCTTCTCTGGACAGTCATGGTGATGCAGGTCAGTGGTGTCTGTGTGTTTCCACTTCTTGTGGGTGACCAGGAATGGCATTTTCCAACCAGTGACAGCAGCACAGCCTTACTCCAGCTACTCCATCTTGTCTGCCCCAGCCATCTCTGTGCCCCGTCTGCTCAGCACTTCCCAGGAATGTGTAATGAATATTTGTGGAGTACCACATCTGGAGCTGGCTCCCGGCATGGACCAAAATCTGTCCATGTCCAGGGCCCCTTTCCCGAGGGGCTCAGGTAGGTGGGACAGGGTCCCTCTGCAGGTGCCTTTGAGACAGGCCTCCCTCTGTCCACTTCCACCCTCCTCCTCGGCTGGCACCACCAACTTCTGAAACACATGCACACTCACACACTGATTCTGGGGTTGCTGACTGAGGCTACACTCTGTTCCCATCTGGGGAGGGTACACCCTGGGCGGGTGCCCTCTGGGTATCCCAAGTGGGGTTAGCAGTGCCCACAAGTGCCAGGGAACCTCAGAACCTTAGAGGAGCTGGAGCAGAAGAGGAAGAAGGAAGCTGGTGGGGAGGGGCGCCCAGAGGGCCAGGCAAGAGGAGCACAAGAAGCTGTTCTCCCTACACCCCACAGAAGGTCCTTTCACCAGAGCACTGTGGTTAACATGTGCCCCCTGGAGACAGGCATGCAGCTACTTGGCCAGGTCCCCCACTGGCACAGGCTGTCGCCCTAACACACCGAGAGTCAGGTGAGGGGTGGCCAGCACGGCACAGCCCCTCTGCAGGGCTCCTGCAGCCTCGGAGCCAGCATCTCCGGGCTCTGCATTTGCTCATCACACAGCCTCCACCCCTCTACCCAGCCACCTCCTGGTGAGGCCCAGCGGCGCCCTCATCTCCTGGTGTAGATGATGGGGATGTGGGGCGCATCAGGGTGGGGGGCGATGGGGAAGCGCGGGTGTGAAATATGCCACTGGATAGGGATTGCTGTCACTTGCCTCCCTAAAAACGCACATATATTATTCTTTAATGGAAAGTTAATTGTCTTATTATTCCCTCCATATGGTCCTCTTGCTTGGCACCCAGTGGGGATGCGTGGGGCTAAAGGGGGGGCTCCCGGGAGGGTGTCTGAGACGTGGTGAGGCCGCTGCTCGAGCGTAATTGGGTAGAGAGAGGCAGATGCACAGGAACCTGACCAAAGCCCTGCCTAGACCCCCTCTGTGTCCCCCTAACCCAGCCTGCTCTCTACCTCTTTCTTTCCTAGGCCCTGACCTGGGGCAGCCTCTTCTGGCACCCCCCTCCCCGCCCCTGTAAAGTCTGGGAATGTTCTCTCCTGAGCACTGTGTGGGGAGACACAGGATTGGATGGGGAGTGGTTGTTGCCATCCTGACCTCCCCGCCGCCTCCTCCCCCCATATACACACACACTCTGTTGTTGCTGGCAGGAGAAAATTCCATTTTTGAGAAGCTTTTCTAAAACCATTTCATCCATGGCAGGCATCTGGCCTGGGCCAGCTGACTGGCTTAGGTCGCCCATATCCTTCCACACGCCCTCATCAGAGACGGGCTGTGTGGGCAGGGGAACTGTCCTGGGATGCCTGCCCCAGGGATCCTGTCTCATGTTGGCCACCCCTTCTGTGGTACCAGCCACCTGGAGCCTCCCCCACCCCAGTGGCTCCCCCAGGCTGCTGAGGCTGGGCCAGGTATGGGTCCCCTTCTCAGTCCCTTGTTCCCTGCCAGGCCTCCTCTCTTCCTGCCCCCTGGAATGAGGGTATTGTGTTAGAACAGCCTAGAGAAGGTGGAGATGCAGTGACTGGAAGGCCCCAGAGAGGCCTGGCTGCATGTGGGCCCCTGGCTCCTAGAGTCCTGGCAGGGCAGGGCTGGGGCAGGGAACCCTGCTCTGAGGCTTCTGGGATTCTGAGCAGCCTCAGCAGGGAGTTGCCCCCCAGGTTTCTGTGGAGGCCATGGGTGCAGAGGGGCAGGTCTGTAGGGGCAGCATCTCTGGGTCGGATCAGCTGGTGGTACAGTCATGGAGAGGGGCCTCCAGCTTCCAGCTTGTGCCAGTAGGTCACAGAGGGCACTTCCAAGATCAGTTCCCAGGGGATGGGAACAGCTTGGAGTGGGAGAGAAGTGGCAGGAAAAGCTGCACCTTCTGAAGGTAGAACCTGCCTGTGGTCCCACAGCTGAGGCCAAGCTGGATTTGGATTTGAACCTAGGGCCTGTGCCAGGGGCAGCAGCTGGATGGTGGGAGGTGGTGAAAGGATGAAGCAGACAGGAAGGGCAGCCACTGTGGGACCCGAGACTTGTTGTCCTGCCTCTCTGAGCCTTGGTTCCCTCACCTGGGAAATGGGGATCCAAGCAGTACTGTCTCACGGGGTACCTGAAGATCTCAGGGGAGCAGGAGCAAGGAATGGCTGCAGACAGCCCTGCATAAGTGTGGGGTGCCTTTGCCCCACCCCCACCCCCACAACCACTGTCAATTTCCTGCCCTTCCAGAGGTTGATCACAGTTTAGAAAAGTTCACATGTTCAAGATGTCCTTTCTGCTTGGTCCAGCCCAGGGGTTTAGAAACTGGTCCCCTCATCTCTGCTGATCATGACACCTTTTAGGGATATCTCCCTAAGAGAGGCACAAAGGCCACCAAGCTGGGGCAGAGCTTGAAAAAACAGGGCCTGTGGATCAGGGAAGGGTAGGTGATTTCTTTGGCCGGAAATCCAGGGAGCTAGCTGCAGAGATGCTGTTGGGGAGGAGATGGGCGGAGGCAAAAGGAAGGGCCCCTATACCCTGGAAGATGTGAGTCAGTTTCTCCAATCAGTCAACAAGTTGACACCTTGTTTCTCAGGCCCCATGGGCTTAAAGAAGGGGATGGACAACTGGGTGTGGTGGCTCACACCTGTAATCCCAGCACTTTGGGAGGCTGAGGCGGGCAGGTGACTTGAGGCCAGGAGTTCGAGACCAGCCTGGCCAACATAGCAAAACCCCATCTCTACTAAAAATAGAAAAACTAGCTAGGCATGGTAGTGCATACCTGTAATCCCAGATACTTGGGATGCTGAGACAGGAAAATCGCTTGAACCTGGGAGGTGGAGGTTGCAGTGAGCTGAAATCACTCCACTGCACTCCACCCTGGGCAGCAGAGTAAGATTCTGTCTCAAAAAATAATTAAAAAAAGAGAGAGAGAAGGGGATGGACTAGAGTAGGGGGTCATACAAAGCCACCCAACTCTGACCTGTGCCTAGATGTTGGTGTTGGGAATGGGGAAGTTAGTGGATAAGAAAATAGAGTGACTGAGGCCAGAGCTGAGGATTGGGGGTTCTTGAGGGTGGAATCTCTCAGGATCTCTGGAAGTTTCTCTGTCTGGGTTCTCTGTCCCTCAGTTTAAGGAGGAGACAATCTCAGTGGCCATAAGCAGAACCTCCCTAGGCAGACAGCACTGCTCTGCCTGGAAGATTTTAGTCGCTAACCCTTGGCTTTGCTGCAGGGCCCTTCCCTGAAGTGAGGGCTGCTCAATCCTTCCATCTTGGGGATCAGCAAGGTTTGTCTGTGAAACTTTCCTAAAGCCCTGCACACACACACACACACACACACACACACACACACACACACACAGTATTCTGATGAACTTGCTTGTTCTTTTCAGAGGTCCCTAGGGAGGCTGGCCTTACAGCAGAACAGTGGAGGGTCAGCTCAAACTCAGCCCTTGCATCTTTTTTTTTTTTTTTTTTTTGAGATGGAGTCTCGTTCTGTCATCCAGGCTGGAGTGCAGTGGCACGATCTCGGCTCACTGCAAGCTCTGCCTCCCGGGTTCACGCCATTCTCCTGCCTCAGCCTCCTAAGTAGCTGAGACTACAGGCGCCCGCCACCACGCCTGGCTAATTTTTTGTATTTTTAGTAGAGATGGGGTTCCACCGTGCTGCCAGGATGGTCTTGATCTCCTGACCTCGTGATCCACCCACCTCAGCCTTCCAAAGTGCTGGGATTACAGGCGTGAGCGACCGCGCCCGGCCAGCCCTTGCATCTTGTTGAAGAGTAGACAGGGTCTGCTGTCACCCCAACTGGCCTCTGCATCCATCTCTGAAAAGGGATGGGGCTGCCATGTCCAGAGCTGGAGGCTGATCTGCATGTTCAAGGGTGGGAGATGGGAGTTGGGGACGGAGGGCTGAATGGGTTTCATGCTCAGCCCCCCCAGGGACAGTTGACCCAATCTGCATTCCTCCCCCATCCTTCACTCCCTTCCCTTGCTGGATCAGTGGCAGCCACGGGGACACTTGCCTCAGATTCGTGAAGCCCCGAGCACTTGGCGGAGACAGAGAAGTAATTGGTTCTGACAAACCACAGCCAGCCCCAGGGGCGGCAGGAGCAGCATTCCCGACAACCAGACAGGAGATGGAGGCTCAGCATGACCTCCCTCCACCTTCTCTTGAGTGTGGCTGCCCTCACCTTGTAAGCGGAGATTTTATGTTTGGAGAAAGTTACAGAGCCATAAACCTTTTCTCTTTCTTATATCTGTCTCCTTGGGACCTGACAGTTCTGAACAGTGGCTGGCCTGCTCCTTGGAGGCAGGGAGAGACTGAGGCAAGGGTTGGCTCCTGAGCAGATCCCCTTCTTGTCCGTCTTTGGGTTCTCCTGAAGCAGGAAACCAAGTGACAGACCATCGGAGCTTGAGGACCTGATCTCAGTATGCAAGGGTGTGCTGTCTGGATGGAGAGGCAGGCTATGCACACACACAGGTGGGCAGGTGTGGACACATGCTTGCGGGGTACACATGTCCATAGGTGTCCACAACGCTGACACAGATGAGGTGCCTAGCTAGTAACTATTCAGTAGATGGAGAAGCAAAGCAGTAGGCCTCTGAGGACTGAAAAGGGACAGATCCGGGCTCTGACTCTGTCCCATTCGGCCTTGGGAACCATCCGCCCCCATGGAGAAACTGAGACTAGTGCATCAGGGTTGACTGAGCCTTGATGTCAGATGCCCTAGGAGATGTGGCAGGCATGGGGCATCTGCCAGGACTCAGCCCCACATAGATGGTCCCTGGATTGCCCTTTATAAGGGTATGGAGGGCCCAGCAGCAGTGGAGAGGAACTGGATGTGAGAGTGTGCTGGCTACCCAGATACTGGTCTGGAGACAAGGAGGCTGGCCCTTCCTAGAGTGACTTGAAGGCTTGGCCCAGGTGTGTGGCGCCAGGCCGGGGTAGCAAGGAGCCTTTCTCACGCCTTTGGGTGTCCTCCCCTTCAGTCTCACTAGACCACTCAGCTTCTTCAAGTCCACTTGCCACTCTCCTCACTCCCCTCACCCCGTTACAGGCCTCTCCCCAGCTTTAAACCCAGCCCACAGCTCCCCTCCTCCAGGAATCCCTCCAGATCAATGCTGAGGCCAGTGGTGTCTGATACTCGCTGCTGCCTTCAGCTTTTGCATCTTTCAGGTACAGACAGAAGATGGGAGTTGCCGGGAATCTCTGGCAGGCCCAATCTAGTGTTCCCATCATATGGGGTACAGAGACCATGGCCAGAAGGCAGGGTCACGCCCAGGCTCTCCGGGAGTCCACCTGAACGCAGGCGGTCAGACTGGGAAGGCAGCTAGCCCTGGCGATTCTTGGTCCTGTGATCCACTGTAGACGCAGTTTCTGACCTGCTGAGGCTCGTGTGAGATGGAACATGGGCTGATCATGGTGCACGAGAGATGCGTGGTGCTGCATGGGGAATGTGAGCACACATGCCTGCATATGGAGAAGAGAACAAGTGAACCTGTGTGTGTCAGTGCTGTAAGTAACATGTGAGCGTTTGTGTGTCCATAGATGGGAGTGGTCATAGAAGGTGAGCATGTGCATGTGTGTGCGCACAAATGCGCAGTTCTGAGTGCTGCCTGTGGAGGTATGAGCAGACACACATTAGGGTAGGGTGGGACTGTAAGGAGGCAAGTATGGAGAGCTGTCACCCGAGCAGGCGAGAACTACTTAGCTGATTAATTAGCAAAGCTGAGAAATCTCAGTTGTGGGGGAGGAGCGCGCGCGCACGCACGCGCGCGCGCACACACACACACACATACACTTCCCACATGCATAGTGAGCATCCCCCCACTCACTCTGCCTGACACTGCTCAGCAGCCCTGCATGGGGGCAGGCTGCCAGGTGGTTGGGGGTGCACCCTGGGATGGTGCTGGACCAAACATGCCTACTGTGGAGATCACAGGCCTTGTGCAGTGCAGTTCTCATCCCTAATCCAGTGCCCACAGAGGCGATGGTGAGGCCACCTAAGACCTTGTCCCCATTTCACAGATGAGAGGGCTGTGGCTGGTAAGGAGCAAGGAGCCAGAGCCTCGTTTCCAGGTCCGGGGCCTCCTGGGGAAGTGGGGCATCCTCCAGAGTTTGCAGGCATGGTCAGATGATTCTCCAGTACACTTTGATCCACTGAAGAGTTACCTTCCAAAGGCAGAGGGACCTGTCTTGGTTCCTTTGGGCTTAGAGGAGAGCTAATGTCCACCAGGGAGCTTTCTACAGTACAAGAGAAGCCACTCCCACTTACAACCCCTAGATGCTTGTCACAATCCAGTTTCTTCTGCATGCCTTGCAGGCAGGCCAGGGAGACCTCATCCCCCAGAAGCCTTCTTAACACCTCCCTTCACCTGACCCTAGAAAGTGAGGGTCCCCCATGCTCCCCAGCTCCCATAGCCCTGTGCACCTCCCCATCAGCATGAATTGCTGTGATTGCAGCTGCCCCTGTTTCATGTTCATCATTTGAGCACAGCTCCTGGGACGCTGATGGGATCTGTTGAACTTGTACCTGAGTCTTAGAGTCTGGGTTTGATGCTGACTCCTGGCAGGCAGGCCTGCTGCCCCTCAAAGACCCCTGGCCCTGCCACTGCACCACATCATCATGCAGGGAGACCCGGAAGCTGGGTCAAGTGGCAGCCACTTGCCTCTTGATCAGGTGCTGACAGGAGCCTTCATTATGCTCCATCTACCGGTATGGAATAAATTGGTGTACAGTGAATTTTTCCTTTTAAAGAGGGACTTTCACACCGGGGAAAACTTTTGAAAAGAACATTTATATAAAAAGCAATTACCGGCCGGGCGCGGTGGCTCAAGCCTGTAATCCCAGCACTTTGGGAGGCCGAGACGGGCGGATCATGAGGTCAGGAGATGGAGACCATCCTGGCTAACACGGTGAAACCCTGTCTCTACTAAAATACAAAAAACTAGCCGGGCGAGGTGGCGGGCACCTGTAGTCCCAGCTACTCGGGAGGCTGAGGCAGGAGAATGGCATAAACCCGGGAGGCGGAGCTTGCAGTGAGCTGAGATCCGGCCACTGCACTCCAGCCTGGGTGACAGAGCGAGACTCTGTCTCAACAACAACAAAAAAAAAAAAAAAAAAAAAAAAAGCAGTTACCGTGCCAGTAATTTGTATGTATTCTACCCCTTCCATCGCTGCCTTTGTGATCGAACGTGGCCACCTCCTGGGCAGTTGCAGCCTGGCTCCCAGCCTCCCGACTACAGCGTCCTGCCTGCTGGAGTGGCCTCCTTCTCCGGAAAGGATCAGGATGCAGGGCCTAGGCCCAGCAGGGGTATGGACTCCAGGAGTACAGCTGGGTGGAACAGGTGCTTTGGAAATTTCCTCCCATATGCATCTCTGTCCTGAGGTTGCTCCAGCCCCAGTCCCAGGGCTGGCACATCTTTTCTGGGCCCTTCTTGGCAGCAGCCAAGCACTTAAAGGCACCTGCTTTCCTGCAGCCTCACAGCCCATTTTGCTAGAGGAGGAGGCAGTGGTGTGGGAGCAGGTATTTTCCCTCCAAGGAGCCACTAACAGGCACCCTGCTTCCCCAGCCGTTATTGCTCTCACACTCGATGCATTATGTAAATTGTCTCCGTTGCTAAGTGGAGAGGAGCCACTCAGGGGAAACGAGGGAGCAGGTCTGGAGCCTTCTGGGGGGAAAGCAGGAGACTAGGCCCTGAAAACTCATCCTCTGCATCAAGAAGGGTCTGGCCGCCTCTCCTCTTAGACTAGGATCCCTGAAGCTGGCGTACCGTCTCCCCCTCAGACCACAGATTTTATGTGAGCTATGGCTTCACCCCTACAGCAGACAGGGGTTCCCTCATTGAACAAGGCCACGAGATTGAGGCTTTGCTTCCCACTCAGACCAGCTCCTGGGGTAGGACACATGCCCCTCTGTTGCCCAGGAAGGTCTGCGTCTCCCACCTGCATGACTTTCAGCAGCAGCCGGGCACTGGGGCCCTCCAGGATTGTGCACACTCACTTACAGCTTTAGAAATTCTTGGCAAACTAGAGAAGGTCATGTCTACTCCTGAGCTAGTTGACCTGCCTCCTCCACAGATCCTGGAGTGCCCCAATAATCTTGGGTCACTTCTGAAGTGACTACTCAGTGAACGTGGGATGTGGAAAGGTGAATATTTGGGGCAACCCCACATCCTGGGGTGCGAGCAGGTTCTTGGGTTGCTGGGGGGGCTTCGGTCTCAATGAGCCATGGCCTGGGCCTGGTCAAGGCCTGGGTGATGGAGGGAGTTCTCCCAGGGTACTCACCTGGCCTGCCGTCCTGCCTTTTGAGGAGCTCCCATGCTCCCTCTGCATGATCTGCATGATCCGAGCCCACCCAGGGGGTCTGGATTCAGCATCTCCCCTTCTGAGGAGCCAGGTGCGCTGGGCTTCTTCCAAACTGTGTTGGACTTCTCTCAGCTGAGCTTGCCCTTGGCATGAGGCCTGCAGTGCAGGCTCACACGAGGGTCCTCCCTCCCTGGGATTCAGGTGCTCTCTCAACGCCTGGCCCTCATTCTCCTGCTGGGACAGGCAGGATGTCTGTCCCGTACAAGGAGGCCACTGAGTTGAGGGCTTGCTGGTTGGTGCATTTCCTGAAAGTTACACAAAGAGCTGGGGATTCCAGGGAGGGTGTGAGACGTGGCAAAGACATTTGCAGCCCACCCAGCCCCATTTCTCAGACAGCCCTCCTCTAACTCCTGTCCCTTCCCAGGCAGGGCTGTCTGTGGGTCAGGGTGAAATGGCACAGCTTTAAACAGAGGTGTGTACAAAGACAGTGCTTCCATGGCTGCATAGACTCTGGGGGAGACCAGCCTGGACAACATGGCAGCACCTATCTCTACAAAACATACAAAAATCAGCTGGGTGTGGTGGAGTGCACTTGTGGTCCCAGCCACTTGGCAGGCTGAAGTGGAAGGATTGCTTGAGCCTGGGAGGTCGAGGCTGCATTGACCTGTGATCGTGCCTCTGCACGCCAGCCTGAGTGACAGAATGAGACCTTGTCTCAAAAAAAAAAAGAAATTTGGAGCTTCTTCCTTACCACCTGGCACTGTCCCCCACTGTCCCCTAGGATGGATGGCATTATCTCTCAGACCCCTGTGGCTGCTGTCCCTCAAGTTGCTTTGTGATTACTGCCAACTTCTGGGAGTGTTAGGGTAGGACCCCTGACCAAGGATCACCAATGCCAATTCAATGTTTCAGTCTGAGTAGCCTGATCTGTGTACTCAGTTGATCAGGGAATTTGAAACCTCGAATTGTCTTCATTGCAATGAGAGTAAACAGAAGTAGTGATGTCGCCTGCTGCCCTTTGACGGCCACTGTCCTGAGGCCAGAGGCTGGAGTCAAAGCAGTCAGTCCCCTGTCCCTGACTCCTCTGCCTACATTCTTCTCTCTCTGTCCTTCTATTCTTCCCCTCCCAGCCTCCCTCTCTCTTTTTTTTTTTTTCTTTTTCTTATATTTCTAGATGGATTTTGAAATTTAGGGTTTTCAAATCAGTGTTACACAGGCGCCTGGTGTAAAGTCATAGTTTTACCAGGCGAGTTGTGTTAGGAGCACAGCAGTCCTGTCCTCTCCATTTCCAACTCCCCAGAGGCTGTCACTTTCTAATCTCTGAGGTCCATATCTCTAAATGACATACTTATGTCGCTACTTCTTGATTGTTCCGTTTTAGGCATTATCCGTGGGCCTCCTGCTGTGGGAGAGGAGGGCTTTGTGCCCCTCCCCCAGCCCATCCCTTGCCCTTTTGTGCATAACGTGATATGGTGAGGCTCACTGTTGACATTGCCCTGGCCTGGCAAATGCTATTCAGAACTGCGCCTTGTGGAACACTTTTGGGTACAATTATTTAGTTGTTTCCTATAGGTAAAAACTGTCTCAATTTTGTTAGTTTTATTATTATTATTATTATTATTATTATTTTGAGACAGTCTTGCTCTGTCACCCAGGCTGGAGTGCAGTGGCACCATCTCAGCTCACTGCAGCCTCCACCTCCATGGTTCAAGCGATTCTCCTGCCTCGGCCTCCCCGTAGCTGGGATTACAGGCATGCACCACCACATCTGCCTAGTTTTTGTATTTTTAGTAGAGATGAGGTTTCGCCATGTTGGCCAGGCTGGTCTCGAACTCCTGACTTCAAGTGATCCACTTCCCCTGCCTCGGCCTCCCAAAGTGCTGGGATTACATATGTGAGCCACTACGCCCGGCTATTGTTAGTTTATTTGTTTAGTCTTCTGTGAACCTTTACTCACTCTGCCCCCAACTCCCCACAACTTTATCTGACCTGGCTCTCATACACCTGGGCTTCTGTTAAATTAAATTCACCTTCCAAGAGAGTCCTGCCCAGAGCCTCCCACCTTGCTCCAGGGTAGATTGCTCTCCCAGCCTGCGGCACTGATGTGTCCCTGGGATTTCCTTTCACCCTCTTGGGGTTGGAGTCCCCTCTTTCATGGATCCCATAGCCTCCTCTTCCTTAGACTTCTCCCTCATTTTGGTAGAGAACATTTTCTTTCTTTCTTTTTCTTTCTTTTTTTTTTTTTTGAGACTCCCCAGGCTGGAGTACCGTGCTGTGATCTCGGCTCACCGCAACCTCCACCTCCCAGATTCAAGTGATACTTCTGCCTCAGACTCCTGAGTAGCTGGAATTACAGATGTGCGCGGCCACGCCCAGCTCATTTTTGTATTTTTAGTAGAGATGAGGTTTCACCATGTTGACCAGGCTAGTCTTAAACTCCTGACCTCAAGTGATCCACCTACCTGCCTCTGCCTCCCAAAGTGCTGGGATTACAGGCGTGAGCCACCACGCCCAGCTGAGAACATTTTCAGTTGGCTTCCTGAGGACAGGTACAGGGGAGCCAGACTTTGGAGACTGTCATGTCTCAGAAAGCCTTCCTTCTCCCCCCGCCCCGCTCAATAGAGATTTAAGGTGGGTTGAAAGTCCAGGTTGGAAACCATTTGCCTCAGATTTTCTAAGGCAGCACTCCATTACTTCCAGCTTCTTGAGTTGCTATGGAGAGGTCCCCAGTCATTCAGATTCCCAATCCATTGTACATGACCTGGTTTTTATCAGAAACTTGTAAATTTTCTCCCTTTGCCCCGTGTTCAGAAATTCCACACTGATCTACTTTTGCGCAGTTTTTCATTTCTTACCGCTCAGTGCACACTTTCAAACTACTTGTGTCCCTCAGTTCTGGGACATTTTCTTGAATGGTTTCTTTGACTGTTTCCTCCCTTCTCATTTCTCTGTTCTTTCTAGAAACCTTAACTCAGGCCCTGTTCTTTTTTATTTTTCTTTTCTCTCCACTATTCCATCTCTGTGTCTTTCTGTGAGGAGATTTCTCCATTTGATCTTCCAATCTTCTCATCAAATTTTACATTTAACCATTGCATTTTAAATTCCCAGGATGTCTTTTTGACCTTTTTTTTGTTGTTGTTTATTTGTTTGTTTTGAGACGGAGTCTCGCTCTGTCACCCAGGCTGGAGTGCAGTGGCGTGATCTCGGCTCACTGCAAACTCCGCCTCCTGGGTTCACGCCATTTTCCTGCCTCAGACTCCCAAATAGCTGGGACTACAGGTGCCCGCCACCACGCCCAGCTAATTTTTTGTGTTTTTAGTAGAGATGATGTTTCACCATGTTAGCCAGGATGGTCTTGATCTCCTGACCTTGTGATCTGCCTGCCTTGGCCTCCCAAAGTGCTGGGATTACAGACGTGAGCCAGTGAGCCTGGCCCGACCTTTTTAAGAATAATATCTTGTTCTTGTTTCATTCTTGCCACAATGTCTGTTAGTTGTCTGAGGATTAGTTGTCTGAGGATGGTATAATTTTATAGATTAAAAAAAACTTTTTATTTTGAAATAATTTTGGATTTACAGAAAAAAAAACAAAAAAGAACAATTTTAGATTTACAGAGAAGATGCAAAAATAGTACAGAAATTCCCTAACCCTTTGCCCAGTTTCCTCTAAGTTATCGTCTTGTATAACCATGGTATAAATATCAAAACTAAGACATCAACATTGGCACAATATTGTAAACCAAACTGAAGACCTTATTTGGATTTTACCAGTTTTTGCACTAATGTCCTTTTGTGGTTCCAGGAACCAGTCTGCATTTAGTTCTGTCTCCCTAGTCTCCTTTATTTTTTTTTAATTTTAAAAAACAGGCTTAATTCACTTTTCATGTATTTATGTATTTATTTACTATTTAAAAACTCCATGTTGTAGTCAGAGATGGAGCCTGCAGGGGTATCGGGGGTTGACTCTGGATCAGGTGAGGCGGACAGGATGGGACAGCTCCTGGTGCTGAAGAGGAGGAAGGGTGGAAGCAGTGCCTGTGGGCCAGGGGATCTCTGGTGGGAGCAGGCTGCAGGGTGAGAAGGGAGAACCCCCAGGAACCAATGGGATGGTTGGGAGGCACTGCCTGCCTCTCGTATTCCTTCCTCAGATGTCTGCTGACCCCTCCCCAGGAGGCAGCCAGTGAGCTGGTGGGGTGCAGCAGTGAGCAGTTCCCAGTCACCGGGGGTCAGAGGGCATGTCTTCTCCCCTGGACTCACGTCCCTGGGTCCTGGTACAAGTGTACCATCAGGTTCATGTTCCTGGCCAGAGTTCTGAGGGGCTCGAAGCTTTTCTGAGTTCGCGTCTTGGACCCTTGGCTCCAGGTGCTGGGGGCCTCAGGGCCCTGCTGAGGGATAGTTTTTAGACTGCTGGTCTTCGGACTCCCAGATCATCTTCCTGTGTCCCTGTAGTGCCAAGGGCTGAAGAGTTGGGGAACAGGGCACCATGGGGTGGCAGGAGTGCCCTGGGCTGATGCGTCCCCACCATGAGTCAGGTGGAAGAGTTGGGAAGACCCTGTCCCCAGGCTCAGCAGATTAGTAGTGAGCATTTGAAGAGAGAACATGGACCAACCTGTGCTTCACCTATGGATATCAATGACATCCCAGCCTGTGACTGTGGCCTGAGTGAGGAGGGGGCAACTGCCTCCACTCCCCATGGCCCAGGCAGAAGCACCAGGCCCCACAATCTCCTCAGGGTGACCCTGACCTTTCCCCACCACCCATGTGCATACCTGGGCTCCCTTTTATCAGATATCCTTATGCTAATCTCATCTCCCTGTGTGACTTCCCTGTAATTAGCTCACTTTGCAAAATATGATGTCTGTCATAGTTGCCCCTCCACGTTTTTCTTTTCCCAGGAAAGGGTAAAGAGGGAATGGGATGAAGAAAGATTTCTGGATGTGGGGCCACCTCACAGGTCAGCTCTGGCCCTGTCCCCTGCACACAGGCCCCACATACACTAACACATGCCCTAGCTCAGCTCCAGAGCCTGGAGAGTCGATGGAGGTCAGTGGGCTGGACCGGAAACCAGGGGAAGGGATGGCACAGGCATGACTGAGCAGGTTCCCCAGAGAACGTTCTCCCGGTCTTCTAGCTGGGGTTTCAGGACCTAGCCTTTGGGGTTCCCCAGCATTAACCCATTGCTGCTAGAAGTGAGCCTGCCAGGGCCTGGTAAGTCAATCACCATAGTCTGTCTGCTCCAGCTTCCAAAATGTTGTTCCTAGTACCTACTGCACATTTCCTTTGTTTCTGTGGGTTTTGCCATTTTGAATAGCCCTTAACAGTCATGTCAGGGAGTTTGGGGAAAGAAAGTTCGCCAGGCACCATTGCTTTCACTTCTCTTGTAGCAGCTGAGTCCTTACTGTTTGGTTAAGTGAAATCTATGCTGGGCCCGGGACAGTGAATTGATGAACAGGAGGTCTTTTGGCTAAGTGGATAGGCAAGCCCGGGCTGGTCTCTTACCACCCTCTCACTACCCCTGACTCTCCACATGAGCCCAGAGACTCCCTGTCTACTGCCTAGGACTCCAGGGGACACAGTTTGAGAACTGCTGCTCTGTACATGGGAGTGTATTGGACACGGGGCTTGGCTTGGAGTTAGCAAGCAGGGAGTCTTTGGGATTGGGGGAAGGTGCAGAGAGGCAGCTCAGCTAGCCTCACAGGGACACTTGAGCAGCTGGTTCTCTCCCTGTGGCCAGGTGCCCCTCATCCCGAGTCTCAGTTCCCTGTCTGCATAGTGGGAAGCCCTGGCAGGTCTGGCTTACACAGCCAGCGGTGGGGAAGGGCTTTGCTGATAAAGCAAGTTCTGCCTTGGCTGACAGTGGGCCAGCTATTCCCTGGATGGCTCCCCCACCCAGCACCTTCCCTGTGCTCATAATCTAGCAGGTAGGGTTACCTGGGGCACCCATGGCTGGGGGAGGGCATTACCCTGAACCTGACAGGTGGCTGAGGCTCATGCTTTTGGGGCAGCTCCCAAAGACAGCTGGTTCTGAGTGAGTCAGAGCAGGTCTCTGAGCCTCCCCAAGGCCATACCCTTACCCTCATTAGTCTGTCCACTTGGGCTGCCTTCCTCAGTCCCCATCATCACCTATTGAGATTGAGCTCATTCTCCTGAAGCTGAGGGAGTAGGAGAGCGGGACTGTGAGAACAGACAAAAAGAGGCGCCTCAGAAATCAGGTGACCTGGGTCTTGTTTCTTCATATATAAAAGGTGGAGGGAAGTCTCTGCGCTCAGCATCATTGCTGCAAGTGATGAAACCGAGCCTCAGGTGTGCTGAGGCAGTGGCAGAGGTACGTGGGGTTGTGGGGGCAAGAGCTGGACCTGGGGCCAAAGGCTGGAGCAGGAGGCAAGGACTGGACCTGGAGACACAGCCGGACCAGAGCACCTGGGGCCAGGGATGGACTGCAGAGCCAAAGCAGAGGTTTTCAGCAGCTGCGGGGAGACATTCGTCCCTGAGAGAGGGTGAGCAGGGTAGCACCTTCTAGACAATTTTTGAAAAACTCAGAGCCCAGGTTATGGAGTGATATTTTGCAGGTAGCTGCTGGTTACAAGGAACGGTATTTAGCAGAAAAGGAAGCCTCAGTTCCAGCTTCCCTGATGGCATTTCGAGAGACTGTGTGAGCTGGATCACCCGCCAGAGCCTAGTCTATCATTTTTGTTTGTTCGTTTGTTTGTTTTTGAGACAGAGTCTTACTCTGTCACCCAGGCTGGAGTGCAGTGGTGCAATTTCTGCTCACTGCAACCTCCGCCTCCTGGGTTCAGGCAATTTTCATGCCTCTGTCTCCCGAGTAGCTGGGATTACAGGTGCAAGCCACCATGCCTGGCTTGTTTTTGTATTTTTGGTAGAGACGGGGTTTCACCATGTTGGCCAGGCTAGTCTCAAACTCCTGGCCTCAAATGATCTGCCCGCCTCGGCCTCCCAAAGTGCTGGGATTATAGGCATGAGCCACCGCACCCGGCTCCAGTTTATCATTTTATTTGCTGGCTTCATTCCACTAGTGAACTCTGAATGGACAGTACTGTCCTTGGGGGAGCCACAAGGAGTGTCATGAACGGTGTGAACCTGGGCTCAGAATCTGGTTCCTGATCTGCTCTGCCTCCTCTGACCTTTCCAGGGGTGGCCTCGTGTGCATGACCTTCCCCTCCCTGTCTTTGAGTTTTCTCCTGTAAAACCAGGTGGTGGGACAGGACACTATCCGTGTTCCTAGTTCAGGCAGTTAGGCACGGAAGGAGGGCAGGTAGACAGACGCTGAGAAGTAGGACTGAGTGAAAGGGTAGTGTGTGTGAGGGGCAGGCCTGGGAGGGCAGCAGGGTTCCTAGTGGGTCCTAAGCAGGGATCCCTGGGGGGAACAGTCATTCTGACTACCTTGGCCAATCTCTCGGAAAATTGAGGCCCAGAGAAGATTGGGACAGACTCTCAGCCACACAGCAAACTGGAGCCAGAACACAGGATCCAGACCCTATCCCAGGCCAGTGAGTGAAAATTGTGAAGTCACAATGTTCTGGCTGCAGTGGGCAAGACACATCTGTGTGACAGACCCACTCAGCTGTGAATGGGGCTGACTCCATCCTTGAAATGTGTGAGCCTCTCCCCTCCACCACTCTACCAGCCCTTGCCTCTTCTTGCCCTGGGCAGCTTTTGTGCCTGGGGAGCCAACCAGAACTCAGGCTAGGTGCTAATTGAAAGCTACCTACCTCCTTTCTGCAGAGGCTGAGCCCCTCCATTTGCACATAGCCCTTGTCTACTATTGCTAGCCTCGGGCAAATGACTCCACTTCTCTATGCCTCAATTTCTTCATCTGTAAAGGAGGGCTAACACTTCCTGTCTTGCCTCCCTTCTGGGTATCACAAGGTTTAAAGGACACATGCTGAGCAGATGCAGGGCTGCAGACATGAGGAGTCCTGGACGATGGGCAATAGCTGCCCCCCTCGGGGGCTGTGGGGCGCTATCCTGGAATGGGTAGAAGTTGACGATGTGTAGCTGGGGACAGCTTGGATGGATGGGGGCAGAACGTGGAGAGGAATGGGGGGAGCATGTGGGCCCGAGTGTCTGTTTTGCTGATTGCTCCTTTTGCTTTCAAGGAGATTAAACTATTTTTAGTCTGCGCTACTGCTGGTGAGACGCCGGAGGAAGCCTTTCCATCGCCGAGATCTTCTGGAAGCTGCCAAGTGTGGTCTTCAGCTTGATTCTGGGAGCCTCCCAGAGCAGGCGGGAGGGGTGTCACCATCTGGGGGCTGTGGGGACAGGCTGGTGTGTGCTTGCTCCCTGAGGTCCTTGTTGCGCTGGCCTCCCTGAGCTGTGTGGCCCTGGCCTGCAGAGAACAGTAATCTGATGCACCCGATGTTTGTAACACTGTGTTTAAAAAAAGTAATTTATTTTCTAATTATTCCTTGTCTTGCATAACCGTGCATCGCCAAAGTGTCGCTATTTAAAATATTTATCTCTCCACGCCGCAGGAGCAGCTCTGGAGCGTGGAGGGAGAAGAAATAAAAGTCTGCGTGCCGGTCGCAGGCATATTACTTGGACTCGTCCTGGCTGCTTTGACGTCTCCCTGTAAATACATTTATTTTTCATTAGGACGTTTCTGAGCTCGTGGCCCCCGGAGAGCGGAGTGATTATGCCGCTCATCTGTGAGAGCTGCAATAGAGAGGTGCTCAATGAGTGAGCGCCACCAAATGCCTCTCCTGCTTGTCCACATGGGCGAGGGTCCGACTGTGTGTGGCTGGGGGTGTGCATGTGCAGGGGGTGTGCAGTGCTCAGCTGCATGTATACGAGGAGAGCATGTGGCCAGGGACTTTGGAGTGATGGGGAAACCAAGGCCCAGAGATGGCCTGCTTTGGAGTGGAATCAGCCTCACTGGCAGTGGCAGTGAGCAGCAGGCTTGTGACCTACCTGTTCTATCCCTAGGGCCGAAGCCTTTCTTTTCAGCTGGGAAGACTTTTGGGATTGGGAAATGCTGGGTGGCTTCAAGGGGGACGCCATCCAGAGCCTGAAGCAGAGGGCCTACCAGTGCAGCAGGCAGTGTTCCCAGCACACAGGGCAGTACGACCCTTCCCCTTCTCTGCCTCTCCACAGGCTGTGGGCTTGAGCCGTGCTGCAGAGGCTGGCCAGGCAGCGCCCCTCCTCCAGCCACCCTGTGGAGCAGGGACTGGACTTGGCTCCTCCTTCACTAACAGGCTCTTTTCCAATCAAAAAAAAATTTTTTTTTAGCTCACCGAGTATAAGAGAGAGTTTTATGCTGAATTTTAAAATACCTTATTTTTTCCAGTCTCTAAACTGCTAATCTCCCGGGCTGAGGGATTCTGGGACAAAGGCGAGGCCTCGAAGTGGAAATCTGTAAAATTAGCTTCAGCGGTATTAGTGTTTGCAGTTGGAGATTGAAAAATTGCCTTCCCGGGGCCTGATTGGAGGCTCCACTCTCCTCAGGGAAGAAGCAAGGACTTGGCAGAGATGCTGGAGGCCAGGTTGGGGGTGGCTGGGCGGCTGTTGTGGGGGCCCCTCCAGGGGCCTGTGAGTGGGTCAGGGAGGGTGCACGTCCTCTGCTCGAGTCTCCCCCATCAATGCCCAGCTTCTCCGGCACTCTGCGTACACAGCAGGTGCCAAGCAAATGCTGTGGAGTCCGGCTGGGTCCCTTCCCCTTATTTTCCTGAGGCCTCCTGGACTCAGTTCCCAGCCCCCTTTGCAGTGCTCAGACACAAGAGGGCGGGGGAGGCTTCCGGAGCCTAGCTGAGGGGCAGCTCTGGTGCCTGTGGGTGCGCCCGTGTGGCCCATCAGGCCTCTTGTGTGCTTGATTGCCTGTGATTGGCTGCAGCTGAATTCAGCAAAAGCTATTATTTGCCCTTGATGAGCCAATCAGATGGCCTCATTGGCCATTCAGAGCAGGCACCGGAACCAGGGGGGAGATGGGGCTCCGCGAGGCGGGGGCAGGGCAGAACAGATGCAGGACCCGGACTTGGTCGTGTCCACCCGACCTTCACACAGATCACACCTCCCTTTCCTGACCTACCACTCCAAACAGGGGCTCCCCTACACATTAGCCTACCTCCCAGCTTTGGCTCTCACTGTTCCCTCTTCCTGCAGTGGTTTGCCTTGTGCATCTACCTGTCTGAAGCCCTCAAGACCTCCTCCGTGGAGTCCATTCCCGCCTCGCCAAGCTCCCAGAGCCTTCACCTGCCCCGCTCTCTTCCTTTGCCAGGAGTTACAGAAGTCGTGAGAATGGTGGTCAGGAAGATTCAGACAGATGGGGTGCAAGTCCTGAGCAGCCCCTTCCCAGTACTAGAATGTAGTTCCCCTCGAAAGTTTGTCTGTAGTGGAGAAGGGCCTAATAATCATGCCTCCCTGAAAGCGGTGAGGCCTGAGTGCAGGGATTGGGGGTGTGAAGGGCAGGGTTGGGGACCCGGAAGTCCAGCCACCCCTATGACAAGGTTTTCTTGAACTTCTGTAGGTTGGTCCAGGATTTGGCATTGGTGGGTGCACATGGGCCTGGGCCATCAGAAATGGCTGTGTCCTATTCAGGGAACATTTGGATGCACAGGGACCAAAGCAGGTGACCAGCTGTAGGCTGTGTGGTGTGTGTGCACTACAGATGGAGAGACTGCTAGGACTCGGGAGGTGGCACAGATGAGCTCACCAGGGAATTTAGGGAAGGCTCCCTGGAGGAAGCAGGGAGCTGAGGGGTAAGCATTTCTGGGGAAGCATGGACAAAGGCTGAGTAGTGGGAACGACTCTGGCAGGCAGCGGGGAAGAAAGGAGAGGCTGGTGTTAGGATCTCAGTGATGTGGAGATGGGCTTATGAGCTCGTTCTGGATCCAGTGAGCGAACTGAGCCTTCTGTCTGAGGTCATACTCCTGGGAAAAGACTCTGAGACTCTAAGATTTGCACACAGGAGGCCTCTGCATCATCTCCAGACAAAGAGGAAATCCTAGCTTTTAGCAGGGATGAGGGGCCACTTCTGCAGGCTCAGAGAGTTTAGCGGGGGTCAAGGTTCTTGAGTGCAGTGATTCAGATGTTCCCATCCTACAACCCAGGGCCCCACTCCTTTGCTGTCAGGGTTTTGGCCTGGCCTTGGTGTAACCAACCTGCTGGGATTGAAACTATAACCCCCTGAGGACCTTTGACTCTTGCAATAAAGTCCTGTGCTTTTCTACCTCTGGCCGTAGATGAGAATTGTCTTATATCCTGCCAAGGGGGCTTCTGATGTTCACATTTCACCTTAAATTTGTTTTGAATCTTGCTCAGTCTTTCCTTGTCTTTCTCCAAAGCATTGATAGCCCCCAGCCACAGCCATCCCATTCCATAGTTCTTATCATTACACTTCCCTGAGCCTCTCTGACACCTGAGATATTGCACCCATTCACAGGTATCCCAAGCTGGTTCACAGTGAGCAGTTGCATCCATCACATGCCAGGATTGTCAGGGCTCCCCTTGCCTCCATGGTGAGGTTCTCATTGTCAGCACAACAATGCCCACTTTAGGGTTGGCCTTCTGGGACCACCTCTGGCACCAGCTCCAATAGGGTCCATTCCCTGGAGTCAGACTCTGAGATGGAGGTCATGTGCAGGTGTTTACTAAAGAGTACTCTTGGGAACCACGCCTGTGAGGGTTGAAGGACGCAAGGTTGGGCAGCAGAAGTTGGGCTGTGAGGCATTCTCAAGCCTGAGCCAGTTCCACAGACAGCCCTGGAGGCGGGCTGGCCCATCAGAGCTGTCCCCATTGAGGCCAAGGGACCAGGCCTCTGTGCACCCCCACTCCACCTCTGTGTCAGCCACAGACAGTGGGGCCACACCTGCTCGGGGCACAGCCTGGGGAGGGACTCGGATGAGAGGAGTCAGCAGGCAACACCCATGGAAGTAAGGGAATGAGGGCCTCATGCTGAAGGGGGAATCTGGGTGATGCTCCCCAGCATCCACATCGTGAGACCCGTGCAGCTTGGACCCATGTTCTGGTTGTGCCTCTTGCCAGCGCTGAGGCCTCGGGTGAGTCACAAGAACTCTCTGAGCCCAGTATCCCACCTGCAAAATGGACCGTTGCCACGCCTCCACCTCCTGGGGTTGGTTAGGAGTGGGATCTGAGGCGGACTCTGAGGCACAGTGTGAACTTGAAGGGCACACGTGTGGGGCAGGGCCAGGTGCCAGTCACCATCCAGGTGGGAGCTAGGGGACCTCTCAGCAGGCTCCCCACTCTCTGGACAGGCCTCTGGCAGCCAGGTTTGAGGAAATGGGAGACATGGGCTAAGTCTGTACCATCAATAAAACCCATGGAAGTTGTCCAAGTGCTTGGTCAAGGGCCAGGGATGAAAATAGTGGAGGGGCATGCAGAGGGTATCTGCTCAGCCTGCTCAGTGGGTTAATTAGTGTGGATGGAGGCAAGCTGGGTTCAGGGAGCTGAACTCCAGGACGACTGGTAGTGTTGGTTCAACAGAGTGACATCAGGCAGCCTGGGGAGGGGCCTTAAAACAGCCCTTGGGCCGTGCGTGGTGACTCATGCCTGTAATCCCAGCACTTTGGGAGGCCGAGGTGGGCGGATCACCTGAGGTCAGTAGTTCAAGACTAGCCTGGCCAACATGGTGAAACCCCATCTCTACTAAAAATACAAAAAATTAGCTGGGCATGGTGGCACACGCCTGTAATCCCAGCTACTCAGGAGGCTGAGGCAGGAGAATCGCTTGAACCTGGGAGGCGGAGGTTGCATGAGCCGAGATCGCGCCATTGCACTCCAGCCTGGGCAACAAGAGTGAAACTCTGTCTCAAAAAAAAAAACAGCCCTTGGTGGGAGGGATAAAAGTGATGATGGCAGAGGCAGGGTAGCTGTCCTTTCTACAGAGGTCATGGACTGGTCACTTTTGAGGCCTCCGTAGGCGCGGTAGTTCTGTACACACCACAAATGACTCCTCATTTCCAAGGGCACCACATAGGCGGGGAGACGGCTCAGAGGCAGGTCCCATGTCCAGGACTGGTACAGGGTCAGAGCCTCTGGGTCTTGTTGGCCAAGAACACCTGTGACGTCGGCCAGTGTGGCTGGTGTGGTGGGGCGTGGCGTGGCGTTGGCAGGCGTCTTGTGGGTGTGGCTGTGGGCAGGGAGGGGAGGCCTGCCGACGGGAAGGGAGTGAAGGGAAGGCTCCGAGTCGGGCATGCGCGCGGCGGGCCTGCCTTTTACAAACCATCATCAGCCCCAGTGTTCCAACAGCCTCTTTCACTCTGTAAAAGCCTTTTCTTTGGAAAAATAAAAGAAGATTGGAGGCAAGTACAATATTTGGCTGTGGCGGCTGCTAATTTGGCGCTGAATGTCACCTCCGCTTTTCTCTTCCCTGATGCCAAGTGCTCCTTTCCTGGCTCTGGTGGGCGAGAGCAGGGTGATGGGAGTGCAGGGCGGGCTCCGGAGCCTCTTAAGATTCGAGATTCATTTCTTTAAACACACATTGTCTCACTCCAATTTCACGTCCGAGCAGTTCTGGCGAGGAATTAGCAGCCCTGGGAGAGAACGGGCGGGTTCTGTTTACACGGGGCGGGGTGCGGGGTGGGGAGGTGGTGCGGGCGGAGGTGGGGCTTGGGGCCCATTTGCACAGGGAGCCCACACAGGAACTGGGTCAGGGACTGCCTCGCCTGGCCAGAGGGCCCTCAAAGGGAGCCATGCCGATCCGCTGTCAAAAGAATGTGTGAATCCTGCCCCATTTTAGATGTCCTGTGTGCATGGAAGGTGGGGCTGTATAATGATTTTGGGGCAAATCAAGAATATTGGACTCTGAGGTTGACCTAAGTCTCCACTGAGAGGACTGGCTGAGACCTGGGGCCACCTTCAGCTTGCCCCTTCTGTGGCGTGGGGCTCACAAACTCTGGAGGCTGCAGTTTGCTTTGAGTCAGGCTCCATGGAGCCCTACCTCCCACTATGTCCCCTCCACAGCCCTTGTGAGCTTGGGAGGTGACAGTCCTGTCATTGTGTGGGAGAAGCAGCTCCACTTCATGGGTGAAGCCCCAGAACCCAGCCCCGGGTCTCTCTCCCGCCTACTCAGTCCCTGGGGCCTGGGCTGGATGCCTGTGTCTCTGGTGGGGAGTGTGGTGGGCAGTCCTGGGAGTACAGGCTCCCCTACCCCAGGCCACCCTCTCTTCATGACCTCGAGGTCATTGTGAGTGTGGTGCGGTGGAGACGTCACAAGGCCATGCTTTAAGCCCCTCCTTAATGGTGCCCTTTCAGGCTGACACTATTTTCATCCCTGGCCTTGATTTGGGCCGTCTTGGCTGGGCTTGTTTTGGATGGCTTCTGAGGCTGGGTCTGCCCTTTTATGCCCTTTATGCCTTCCCCATGCCCAAAATCCACAGTCACCCCTGGTTCCAACCCCTACCCCTGAGGAGGCTCAGCAGGGCTGTGCACCCACAGAGGTGGCATCAGGGCTGAGCCTAAAGAGTGCTATGGGGGGTGGCCCATCCCCAGTTCTCCTGGGCGACTGCTCATTCATCACCTCCTAGAGGGAAGACCTGCTAATTTGTCAGCCCATTAGCTGGGCACGAGCAGCATATGGACCCGATTCATGCTGCCCTCTTCCTGCCCACTTCTGATAGCATCATCAGGGCTCACGGCGAGGTCCTAGGTCCAGGGCTGGATCACAGGTGTGGGGGGCTGGCCATCTTGCTCCGAGGCTGAGCCCCTCAGTGAGGCAGCCAAGGGTTTGTCACTCTCTTGGCTTCAACAAGTCTACCTTAGGAGTTCAGTGATGGAGCCTCTCTAAGCCACTGGCTAAGAAGGGCCCTGCTTTTAGGAAACTGGGCTTTATTTTAGTGTTCAGAGAAAGATAATTTTTTCTCGCCCACCATCAGCAGGGAGATCAGTAGTTTTCGTGATGTTTCCAGATCCTCTTGTCTGTGGGATGGGGATGGGCAGGAAGGATCCCTTGCCTGAGGGCTTCACTGCGGCTCTCCCCACATGCAGGAGGGAATCTGTGCCCTCAGACTCACTCTGTTGCAGCCTGCGCCATCAATGGGGTGTTCTCAGGGTCTGTGGGGATGTTGGCTGGAAGGAGGCACCAGCACAGTGTGGGTGGCCTGGCTCTGGGGAAGTGACCAGTGCAGGGCTCTAGTCCCTCTGAAATGGTGGGCAGAAGGGCAGGGACTGGTTTGCTTGAGGGTACCCTGGGCCTGTACACACACATAGATGTTCCCTAAGACCTACTGTGTGCTATACTTGAGCACACATACTGTGTGCAGGAGCTCGGGGCTGAGCTCAGGAACGCATGCATCCTACTTTGTTCATTGCGAGCCTTCCTCCAACATGCGCCATAAACCTGGACATATACACACCAGGATACATATGTGCTTGGACACACAGGCACCGGGATATCTGAGTACCTGGAGACATACCTGGTCATGTGCTTGGGCCTGAGTTGCCCATGGGAGCACCATCACTCTTCCCACTTGCACGCCAGTGAACATTTGTGCGCACAGAAACTGCCGTGCACCACATGCGCATGCCTTCCTACATACATGTACAGATACACTCAGGCACACACTGGCTCCTGCATCATCTGGGTTTATGGCAGGAGATAAATTTGCAGTTTAGGAACTCTAAACCTCCCAACATTGTAAACTCAAAGAGCCTGATAGCCAGAGCTTCCAGGGACGTTGGTGACTCCACAAAGCATAATACTGTGTAGGAGAGGGCTTCCCAGCCTCCTTTGCAGGGCAACCCTGCAGAACAGAACGTACCCAGGCCTGACTGGTTAAAGAACCTGTCCAGGGACTGCCTACCCTGTGCCAGGGAGGGGCCACATGGTTACCACCTAGGAGCTTCAGCCTAGGGCATCTCCAGCATTCCCTAAGGGCCCTAGGATAGGGGAAGTGATAGCAACTCAGAGGGCTCAAGGCCCTGGGGAGGCTAGGTTTTGTTCATGGAGGGGACAGGGTAGTCCAGACCAGAGCCAGGTTGAAGATATGACTGGTCTGACTCTTAGCCTGTTCTGGAGCCTAAGAAGGAGGGCTTCCTGCTTAGACCTCGGTGGGGCACTTAGAAGAGCAGACCTGATCCCTGATCCACTCAGGGTACAGCGTGGCAGGGACCTTGGTTGGATTCTGGAGGAGCTCAGAGTTCCCCAGGCTCCATGGTAACTGGGGCAGGGAGAGGCCTGGGGTATGGAGTTCTGGGCAAGCAGGCAGGGAGGCTGCCAGCTCAGGGTGCAGGCAGGAAACCTGGAGGGGCTCATGTATGCTCAAAGACACTGGAGGAGCAATGAGTGAGCAGGTCCAACCCAGGCCACTTGCCCCAGTCATGCCCTGCAGGCCCCAGGGGAGGACTGAGTGAGCCTTTGTTGAGGGGTCTCCCAGCAGGTCCAGTGGCATGGGAGGGACGTGGGGCAGGGAGGAACCTAGCTCCCAGTTTTCTCCCTGCTAAGGAGGAAGTAGAGCTGCTTTACATAATCAGGGCAATTTGTTTCGCTCTTGTCCTCCTGGCGTCATTGCCCTCACCGCCTCCTTGCTCAGGGAGCCCTTGACAGAGCTAGAAGCGCAGGCCTCCCTCCTCCTTGCTGGAGGTTGCTGACAGATGATGTGGAAGCCCAGGGCACCATCGCCTCCAAGACCCCATGGGCACCTGGCCACGAGAAGGGGCGCTGGGGAGACAAGGTCAAACTGCAGGTGGGGATCCAGTCCTCCAGCGTGCAGCCTCCAGACGACCCTACNTCAGCCACAGACAGTGGGGCCACACCTGCTCGGGGCACAGCCTGGGGAGGGACTCGGATGAGAGGAGTCAGCAGGCAACACCCATGGAAGTAAGGGAATGAGGGCCTCATGCTGAAGGGGAATCTGGGTGATGCTCCCCAGCATCCACATCGTGAGACCCGTGCAGCTTGGACCCATGTTCTGGTTGTGCCTCTTGCCAGCGCTGAGGCCTCGGGTGAGTCACAAGAACTCTCTGAGCCCAGTATCCCACCTGCAAAATGGACCGTTGCCACGCCTCCACCTCCTGGGGTTGGTTAGGAGTGGGATCTGAGGCGGACTCTGAGGCACAGTGTGAACTTGAAGGGCACACGTGTGGGGCAGGGCCAGGTGCCAGTCACCATCCAGGTGGGAGCTAGGGGACCTCTCAGCAGGCTCCCCACTCTCTGGACAGGCCTCTGGCAGCCAGGTTTGAGGAAATGGGAGACATGGGCTAAGTCTGTACCATCAATAAAACCCATGGAAGTTGTCCAAGTGCTTGGTCAAGGGCCAGGGATGAAAATAGTGGAGGGGCATGCAGAGGGTATCTGCTCAGCCTGCTCAGTGGGTTAATTAGTGTGGATGGAGGCAAGCTGGGTTCAGGGAGCTGAACTCCAGGACGACTGGTAGTGTTGGTTCAACAGAGTGACATCAGGCAGCCTGGGGAGGGGCCTTAAAACAGCCCTTGGGCCGTGCGTGGTGACTCATGCCTGTAATCCCAGCACTTTGGGAGGCCGAGGTGGGCGGATCACCTGAGGTCAGTAGTTCAAGACTAGCCTGGCCAACATGGTGAAACCCCATCTCTACTAAAATACAAAAAATTAGCTGGGCATGGTGGCACACGCCTGTAATCCCAGCTACTCAGGAGGCTGAGGCAGGAGAATCGCTTGAACCTGGGAGGCGGAGGTTGCATGAGCCGAGATCGCGCCATTGCACTCCAGCCTGGGCAACAAGAGTGAAACTCTGTCTCAAAAAAAAAAACAGCCCTTGGTGGGAGGGATAAAAGTGATGATGGCAGAGGCAGGGTAGCTGTCCTTTCTACAGAGGTCATGGACTGGTCACTTTTGAGGCCTCCGTAGGCGCGGTAGTTCTGTACACACCACAAATGACTCCTCATTTCCAAGGGCACCACATAGGCGGGGAGACGGCTCAGAGGCAGGTCCCATGTCCAGGACTGGTACAGGGTCAGAGCCTCTGGGTCTTGTTGGCCAAGAACACCTGTGACGTCGGCCAGTGTGGCTGGTGTGGTGGGGCGTGGCGTGGCGTTGGCAGGCGTCTTGTGGGTGTGGCTGTGGGCAGGGAGGGGAGGCCTGCCGACGGGAAGGGAGTGAAGGGAAGGCTCCGAGTCGGGCATGCGCGCGGCGGGCCTGCCTTTTACAAACCATCATCAGCCCCAGTGTTCCAACAGCCTCTTTCACTCTGTAAAAGCCTTTTCTTTGGAAAATAAAAGAAGATTGGAGGCAAGTACAATATTTGGCTGTGGCGGCTGCTAATTTGGCGCTGAATGTCACCTCCGCTTTTCTCTTCCCTGATGCCAAGTGCTCCTTTCCTGGCTCTGGTGGGCGAGAGCAGGGTGATGGGAGTGCAGGGCGGGCTCCGGAGCCTCTTAAGATTCGAGATTCATTTCTTTAAACACACATTGTCTCACTCCAATTTCACGTCCGAGCAGTTCTGGCGAGGAATTAGCAGCCCTGGGAGAGAACGGGCGGGTTCTGTTTACACGGGGCGGGGTGCGGGGTGGGGGAGGTGGTGCGGGCGGAGGTGGGGCTTGGGGCCCATTTGCACAGGGAGCCCACACAGGAACTGGGTCAGGGACTGCCTCGCCTGGCCAGAGGGCCCTCAAAGGGAGCCATGCCGATCCGCTGTCAAAAGAATGTGTGAATCCTGCCCCATTTTAGATGTCCTGTGTGCATGGAAGGTGGGGCTGTATAATGATTTTGGGGGCAAATCAAGAATATTGGACTCTGAGGTTGACCTAAGTCTCCACTGAGAGGACTGGCTGAGACCTGGGGGCCACCTTCAGCTTGCCCCCTTCTGTGGCGTGGGGCTCACAAACTCTGGAGGCTGCAGTTTGCTTTGAGTCAGGCTCCATGGAGCCCTACCTCCCACTATGTCCCCTCCACAGCCCTTGTGAGCTTGGGAGGTGACAGTCCTGTCATTGTGTGGGAGAAGCAGCTCCACTTCATGGGTGAAGCCCCAGAACCCAGCCCCGGGTCTCTCTCCCGCCTACTCAGTCCCTGGGGCCTGGGCTGGATGCCTGTGTCTCTGGTGGGGAGTGTGGTGGGCAGTCCTGGGAGTACAGGCTCCCCCTACCCCAGGCCACCCTCTCTTCATGACCTCGAGGTCATTGTGAGTGTGGTGCGGTGGAGACGTCACAAGGCCATGCTTTAAGCCCCTCCTTAATGGTGCCCTTTCAGGCTGACACTATTTTCATCCCTGGCCTTGATTTGGGCCGTCTTGGCTGGGCTTGTTTTTGGATGGCTTCTGAGGCTGGGTCTGCCCTTTTATGCCCTTTATGCCTTCCCCATGCCCAAAATCCACAGTCACCCCCTGGTTCCAACCCCTACCCCTGAGGAGGCTCAGCAGGGCTGTGCACCCACAGAGGTGGCATCAGGGCTGAGCCTAAAGAGTGCTATGGGGGGTGGCCCATCCCCCAGTTCTCCTGGGCGACTGCTCATTCATCACCTCCTAGAGGGAAGACCTGCTAATTTGTCAGCCCATTAGCTGGGCACGAGCAGCATATGGACCCGATTCATGCTGCCCTCTTCCTGCCCACTTCTGATAGCATCATCAGGGCTCACGGCGAGGTCCTAGGTCCAGGGCTGGATCACAGGTGTGGGGGGCTGGCCATCTTGCTCCGAGGCTGAGCCCCTCAGTGAGGCAGCCAAGGGTTTGTCACTCTCTTGGCTTCAACAAGTCTACCTTAGGAGTTCAGTGATGGAGCCTCTCTAAGCCACTGGCTAAGAAGGGCCCTGCTTTTAGGAAACTGGGCTTTATTTTTAGTGTTCAGAGAAAGATAATTTTTTCTCGCCCACCATCAGCAGGGAGATCAGTAGTTTTCGTGATGTTTCCAGATCCTCTTGTCTGTGGGATGGGGATGGGCAGGAAGGATCCCTTGCCTGAGGGCTTCACTGCGGCTCTCCCCCACATGCAGGAGGGAATCTGTGCCCTCAGACTCACTCTGTTGCAGCCTGCGCCATCAATGGGGTGTTCTCAGGGTCTGTGGGGATGTTGGCTGGAAGGAGGCACCAGCACAGTGTGGGTGGCCTGGCTCTGGGGAAGTGACCAGTGCAGGGCTCTAGTCCCTCTGAAATGGTGGGCAGAAGGGCAGGGACTGGTTTGCTTGAGGGTACCCTGGGCCTGTACACACACATAGATGTTCCCTAAGACCTACTGTGTGCTATACTTGAGCACACATACTGTGTGCAGGAGCTCGGGGCTGAGCTCAGGAACGCATGCATCCTACTTTGTTCATTGCGAGCCTTCCTCCAACATGCGCCATAAACCTGGACATATACACACCAGGATACATATGTGCTTGGACACACAGGCACCGGGATATCTGAGTACCTGGAGACATACCTGGTCATGTGCTTGGGCCTGAGTTGCCCATGGGAGCACCATCACTCTTCCCACTTGCACGCCAGTGAACATTTGTGCGCACAGAAACTGCCGTGCACCACATGCGCATGCCTTCCTACATACATGTACAGATACACTCAGGCACACACTGGCTCCTGCATCATCTGGGTTTATGGCAGGAGATAAATTTGCAGTTTAGGAACTCTAAACCTCCCAACATTGTAAACTCAAAGAGCCTGATAGCCAGAGCTTCCAGGGACGTTGGTGACTCCACAAAGCATAATACTGTGTAGGAGAGGGCTTCCCAGCCTCCTTTGCAGGGCAACCCTGCAGAACAGAACGTACCCAGGCCTGACTGGTTAAAGAACCTGTCCAGGGACTGCCTACCCTGTGCCAGGGAGGGGCCACATGGTTACCACCTAGGAGCTTCAGCCTAGGGCATCTCCAGCATTCCCTAAGGGCCCTAGGATAGGGGGAAGTGATAGCAACTCAGAGGGCTCAAGGCCCTGGGGGAGGCTAGGTTTTGTTCATGGAGGGGACAGGGTAGTCCAGACCAGAGCCAGGTTGAAGATATGACTGGTCTGACTCTTAGCCTGTTCTGGAGCCTAAGAAGGAGGGCTTCCTGCTTAGACCTCGGTGGGGCACTTAGAAGAGCAGACCTGATCCCTGATCCACTCAGGGTACAGCGTGGCAGGGACCTTGGTTGGATTCTGGAGGAGCTCAGAGTTCCCCAGGCTCCATGGTAACTGGGGCAGGGAGAGGCCTGGGGTATGGAGTTCTGGGCAAGCAGGCAGGGAGGCTGCCAGCTCAGGGTGCAGGCAGGAAACCTGGAGGGGCTCATGTATGCTCAAAGACACTGGAGGAGCAATGAGTGAGCAGGTCCAACCCAGGCCACTTGCCCCAGTCATGCCCTGCAGGCCCCAGGGGAGGACTGAGTGAGCCTTTGTTGAGGGGTCTCCCAGCAGGTCCAGTGGCATGGGAGGGACGTGGGGCAGGGAGGAACCTAGCTCCCAGTTTTCTCCCTGCTAAGGAGGAAGTAGAGCTGCTTTACATAATCAGGGCAATTTGTTTCGCTCTTGTCCTCCTGGCGTCATTGCCCTCACCGCCTCCTTGCTCAGGGAGCCCTTGACAGAGCTAGAAGCGCAGGCCTCCCTCCTCCTTGCTGGAGGTTGCTGACAGATGATGTGGAAGCCCAGGGCACCATCGCCTCCAAGACCCCATGGGCACCTGGCCACGAGAAGGGGGCGCTGGGGGAGACAAGGTCAAACTGCAGGTGGGGATCCAGTCCTCCAGCGTGCAGCCTCCAGACGACCCTACAGTTTCTCAGAATTCACACAGGCAGTGAGTTCCTGGTGAGGGTCAGGGTCAGAGCTGCCCCTGCCTGCTAACAGTTTCTCAGAATTCACACAGGCAGTGAGTTTCTGGTGAGGGTCAGGGTCAGAGCTGCCCCTGCCTGCTAGTGGATCACCTCCCCAGGCAGCTCTCCTCGCCAGCCTTCCTTCCCTTCCACCTTTGCATGCTGCTCCCCTGCCGGGAAGGTACACAATCCCTTTTGGCCCATCCAGCTACACCTTTCCCTGTAATGTCTTCTCTGACCTTCCTAGCACAGAAGGAGGTGAGAAGCTGGAGCCTGGGTCATCCTGCTCTTTACTCCTGCTTACCCTGCCCACTTGGGCCTCAGTTTACGCACCTGTAGCCTAGGGTCCTAGAATGCCAACCTTACAAACATAGATGGTTTCCTACAAGTAGAAGCACCTCCTTGAAGTCCACCTACCCCCTGGGCCCAGCTCAGAACTGTCCTTGGCTCTCCCTCCACCTGCAATCCCTCTGGGCAAACAGGCTGGGTGAATGAGCCCTTGGGGTCTGGTGTACAGCACCAGTCTAATGAATCAGGGGCTTGTTATCCTGAAGGGGCTGGCTTCCTGGGAGGGTTCACCCAACTGTCTGAGAAACAGCTCTTGATGGACATTCAAAACAGGATGGGGTTTGTGAACCCGAGACTCACCTGACACCGCTGACTTTCATAGCCCTGGGGCAGGTGGCCCAATGGAGGTGGCTGAGGGGGTAGTCAGAGTGGCTTCCTAAAGGAGGGGTCGGGGGCAGGGTTGGGCCTGAGGAGGAGTTACAGGATCCCACAGGCTGGAGACCAGCTGCTGGGGAGATGGAGGCAGAGTCTGAAACAGGGTCTGTGTTCATGCACGTGGTAAGTCCATGTAGTCATTGAATCCCAGCTCTGCTAATTACTCTCTGTGCCTCAATTCCCTCATCTGTAAAATAAGGACAACTGGGGCTTGTGAGAATTTAATGCAATGGATGGCTGGTGTGGAGGCTCACTTTGACCTGCCAGTAATGGCAGCTAATCCCGTTATAATTGTCACCCAACCCCGCAGCCCCCAAACCTGGCAACAAGGAGGTGGCACACCTGGAGTCTGGGCCCAGGCAGAGCGTCTGCCTCCCCTGAGTGTAGCACACTTAACTTAGAGGTTCATGGCTGTTCAGGCTAAGGGCCCTCATGGTGTTTGCCAGTGTGGCCAGGCCATCAGTCCTGTTTGCACAGTTTGTTTGCATGGCAAACACTGTGCACGGATGCAGGAAGGTAAATGCTGGTCTCTGTTGCTACTGGAGTTTTGCATATACCGAGAGAGAACCTGGAGCTGGAGGTGCCAGGGATTGTCCCTCTTGCCCCCAAGTGAAATAAGGGGGAACTGAGGTACAGAAGGGCCAGAGCCTGCTCAGGAGCACCCCTATGGACTGGGTCCAGAGATCACTGACCCCAGCTCTGGGAAAGCTTTAGGTGGTAACCCCACCCCTGCATTCTTCAGGTCCAAAGTGGGAGCTTTCTTGTGAGAGCCCAGGAGAGGCTGTAAGTGATGGGAGAGGCTGAGTTCCCTTGGGTGTGTGTCCCCAGAGTGCATGTGTTTTCAGAGCATGCATGTCCCTAATGTGCGCCTGTCCTCAGTGTATCTTCAGTCTATACAAAGCCTTCTTGTCTTGGTCCTGTTTGTTTATTTATTTAGCTTCCGACTTGTTCTACAGAAGATTTAAGGGCACTTACAAGGATACATAAAATTTTAGAAGAGCCTATAATTTGGAAGTAGGAGAAAAAGGAAAAATTAGAGGAGGGAGTAAGATGGCGTCAGGAGGTGCTGACAGAGGAGGTAAACGAGATGGCCCAGGCATGGTGTGACCCCTTGCACACTTGCTTGCACATTCACAATGACTCTGTTGCCTACTGCCTTATTGGTGCCTTGTGGTCAGCTGCATCAAGAACTCAGAAGGGGGAGCCTAGCTGGGCTGTCCTCGGACCCTGGTTCAGAGGCCACTGTGGGTCAGGCCATGCCCTTGCCCCAACCAGGTCCAGCACCCATGCTGTTAGGAGCCCCTCCAATGGTGTGTTCAGCAGGATTTAGGGTCGTGACCTTGAGATAGTCCCAACCATCTGAGACAGCAAAGTTCAACTGCTTAAAACATTTCAGATGGCCACAGACCACTTTTTGAGGTGTGAATGGACACCCATAGAACCTCACACAAGCCTGGGGCTGCCATATATCCAGTGACAGTGGACAGGCCCATCTAGGCTCTGGTGCCTTTTTCTATGAGCCTAAGTGTGAGATTTTAGCAAGGGGTTTCCTGAGTCCTGGGTGTGAATATGGTGAGGTCAGTGCATGTGACCTGATATGCAAGGTCAAGTGCACGTGCCTGCAGCTGCATTTGTGCACTGGTACAGGACAGGTCCCTGGGATCACCTTGCCCCAAAAGAGGCCCTTGATACCATGAGAGGCCATGGGCTCATCTTCTGGGCTTACCTTCATCTCTTTACCCTTATCTCCACACCTGCCATGCTAAGATCTCATGTTTTCACAAGAGCAGCCAGCCCGAGGGCCTCAGCAGCACCTCTTATTGTGATCGTGGCTGTCATTGGTGCTGTCATTATGTGGTGACATCTTTAGCAAGTCTCAGCAGCACAGGACAGAATTCCAGCCTGTGAGGCCAGGAAAGTTGGTCCCTGCAGGACAGAGTGGATCAGGGAAGGTGCTCAGGGTCTTGGGAGCAACCCTGGAAGGCAGTCCCATGAAAAGCCACCAGCACCCCACACTTGACCTTCCATCTTTGAGGAATGCCAGGATGGCCTAGCTGAGGTAGCTCAGGTCTCTGCAGACTGTGAGGGTGAAGGCTCAAGCCAAACCACGAGGCTGCTTAAGGGCAGAGGGAAAATTCAGACCCATGGCTTTTGGCCATTTTTGGCTATGGGTGCAAGAGACTGGGAAGTCTCCTCTCTGGGCAGATTCTGACCCTCTTCGTCTGTAAGATGTCCACCTCAGTGTCCTCATCTGTAAGATGAAAGATGAAAAGCCAGCCAGCTGCTGACCACCTCCTGGGTGCCCTTGTTACAGTAATCTCCACCCCCAGGGCCTGACTGGTGGCTTTGGGACAAGGTCAGTTTCTGGCCACTCTGGAGTCCTTGGGGGACCTGCCCAGCTCCTGAAGAAGGTTACCTACCTGACCTATCAGGGCTCTGAGGGGTGGATGGAGGTGATGCAGAGAAAGCAGATTTTGCCCTTTGCTCCCTGGCCTCAGTTCCATCTCATGAGGCACTTACGGGGTGAATTTCTTTTTTCTTTTTTTTTTAAGATGGAGTCTCGCTCTGTCGCCCAGGCTGAAGTGCAATGGTGCAATCTCGACTCACTGCAAGCTCCGCCTCCTTTACGGGGTGAATTTCTACCAGCTCTGGGCTACAAGGACTCTGGGCCACAGTAACTGTTTCATCTCCGATGAGAGCTCTATGGCCCATTGAAACCCACTGGAGGCCGGGCGCGGTTGGCTCAAGCCTGTGAAAATCCCAGCACTTTTGGTGAGGCCCGAGACGGGCGATCATGCAAGGTCAGCGAGGATCGAGATCATCCTGGCTAAACCAGGCACTGAGCAAATTGCCCGTCTGTACTAGAAAAACAAATAAACTAGCCGGGCGATGGCGGGCGCCTGTGAGGTGCCAAGCTCCTCGGGAGCTGGGCAGTGGGAGTGGCTGTTATATAACCCGGGGAGGCAGAGCTTGCAAGTGGGAGCTGCTGGAGCGATTCCGGGGGCCGACTGCGCGAGTCCACCTCGGCGGGACGCCAGAGGTGAGGACTTGCTGTCTCAAGAAAAAAAAAAAAAAAAAAAAAATACCCACTGGAGCTGAGGCATGATTGGGAGTCCCCTCTGGCCCAACAAGGGTCCACTGGAGCCTCTGCCCAACCTGGCTTCCAGAGCCCTTCACTCCCACCCTCCCAGCCCACTGTCCCTGAGTCCTGAGAGGTGAGTAAGGGGGGCTTTAACCCATTTGACATATCCGAAGATGGAGGCATGAGAGTGAAGAGGCTGAAGACGCCAGATGGCAAGTCAGCGGCCCGACTCTGGGTCTGTCTACTTGTGCTGTTGTAGGGTAGAGGGGGCCATTTGTCCTGCTGCGAGGGCAGGGTCCTTGTCCAAGGCCAAGCTGGGCCAGGGCTGCTCGAGGTGGTGAACGGACTGAAGGGCAGGCCAGGCTTGTCTGCAGGCCAGAGAACTGAGCGGCAGTGGGGCCCTGGAACAGATGGCTGGGGTCTCAGAAGCCCAGTGCCACGGGCACCTCCACTCACTGCCTGTACTCTGCAGCCAGTTTCTCTGTTTCCCAGAGCTGTCAAATGACAAGGACTCCATGGGTTATGCGCTGAGCCCTGTCTGGCCACACAGAGGACCTGTCATCACTATCCCCATCCTTCTGCAGTTAAGAGGCTGAGGAGTTCTGATGAAAGGAAGGCAGAGCCAACTGGGTGGGGAGGCAGCGGGAGAGAGCAGAGCCAGGGTGGGTGGCAAGGGGGCCCAGACGCCGACACAAACAATCTGCTTCCCATAAACATGGGCGCCCACACCAGCCGGCCGCCACCCGGCGACTTCTGTGAGTTGGGAAAGTGTGGGTATGTTTACTCGCACTCCCCCGTGCCAGCTGGTATGCTGGGCACAGCTTCCCTCCCAGCTGCCTCGACAGCCGGCGGCTCCCAACTCAGGGAGGGGGAGCAAACAGGGGCCCCTGGTTCTTGCCTGCAGTTTGGTTCACCTTGGGCTCAAATTCCCCACCTGATGCTGTTCCAGGCCACATTGAGAGGATGGGGTCCCTGAGAGTCTCCATGGCTGGTGTCCATGTGGCTGTGCTGTGCCAGAGTTGTCTCCCCTGCTCTCCAGCCCATCTGAGTAGACAAAGGCCTGGAGGCTGGAACTGTCCAGGGACACTTGTCTTGAGTTCAGGCAACAGATGCCCTTCCAGTGGGGTCCATGCCCTCATCCCCTCTACCCCAGCTGCTTTCTCAGTAGTTGCTTCTCTCTGGGGTTTGGTCAGTGCTCCAATATTTCAGCACACCCAGAACCAATGGATGCCAATTGCAGGTGGGTGAGGTTGTAGGGAACCAGTGCCTCATGGACCCTGGGATGTGTGGGTCTCCATGCCTCAGATTCTCTGCTCTGTGAATTCTGTGAATACCTTGTCTGAGTGCCACTCAGCAGTGGCACCTGCAGGAGGTCATGCATCATTCCAGGAGGTCAGGGCAGATTTTTGGCTGTGAAGGTGTCTCCGTGGTATTGTACCACCCACCCCAAGGCCTGAGTCAAGCATCTCAGATCAAGGAGTGATGGGAGCTCAGGGAAGCTGCTTGGGGAGAGTGCTTCTTGGGCAGGCACTCAGCAGCCCATGCTAGAGCATTAACTTGTGACTTTGGAGATAACATCATGGATGGCTCTGGTCCTGCAGCATTTGTTCTGAGGTACACAGGAGTGTACCTCATGCTGGCATAGGCAGGCAGGGACACTGGAGTGTGCACCCTCTCTAGCCCCCATGCCCAGGGCCATTTGGGATTGTCACCTCTGTAGTAGGGAGACCTCATTTGATTCTTTCTCACTCCCAACCTGTCCCCAGAGCATCCCCATAACCACAAAGGGAGCCAGAATTTAGGGAAGATAAAGTCACAGACTGCAAGCTTCACATAGGCACACGGCCATAAGAATGCTGTTATCTAACGATGGCAGCCTGGAATCCAGCCACAGTGCTGGCTAATGATGGGTGAATCCCTTCTCAGCATTCCTGACAGCTGGGCTGGAATAGTCCCTGTGGCGGGGGGCTCACTACTTATCCAGGTGTTGCTTTCAGGCTTTGGGAGCCCTAAGTGTGAGAAAGTTCCTCCCGCTTCCGAGCTGGAATCTGCAACCCTGTTCACAGAAGCCATGAGGAACCTTGGAGAAAGGACCTCTCATTTTAGAGCTGGGTGGATATCATTTCCCTCTAGGACTGTTGTTCTCCCCTGAGATACAGGCCTTAACACTGGAGGCCTCACTCAAGTCAGGCCTGGTGTAAATGGATAATCAGGATTGCCACAGTTTTCAAGTCAGTTTGGAAATTCGCATATGTTTCAGAGGAGCAAAGGGCTACACCCAGGAATGGGCCATGCCTAGTGTCTCTGGTGGGTGGCACCTTGCCTGGGGGCACGTTCAGGACAGGCCTCACAGGCAGGCTCTGCACAGGGGCAAGCACAGGGAGGTTGGCACAGACTGGCCCTTGCTTGGCTGGGAGGATTTGGTTTATTGTTTTGTGCTGGGTTTTGTGTCTTTTGAAAAACAAGAGATTGAGCCTTTTTATGACATGGATTTTACAGCGTAACGAGGCAGCGTAATTTCCCATTCTCAGCGGCAAGTGCACTTTTTACACTAATTGCATAATTAGACATAATGTACTAATTGCGGTAATGGATGACAGTCAACTAAACTTTAACTTTAAAAACAGGGAGGCGTTGTTGGGGTGGTGGTGGGGCTTCAGGCCCCTGTGAGTTTTGTGAAGGGAATCCTCCTGGTGAAAGCTCCTAGAAGTTGCCTCTTGAGGATGAGGGACCACAGCCACCAGGCCTTTCTTACCTTGTGGTCAGTCACATATCCCTCCTTCCTGGAGGATCCCCCTGTCCCTACCACCTGGGTATCTGCTCCCCTTGCCCTCACACCCTGTCTCCCCAGCTTCTGTTCCCCAACAAGTCCCTCTGCAGCCATTGAGCAGTCCCTTATCCCTGCTTCTCCCAACCTTTGCAGCTGGCACTACTGCTGCCATGCGTCCCTTGCCCCATCCACCCACAAAAACCCCTGCCCAGCCTTTCAGACTGGTCAGATGTCCTCTCCCCTGGAAAGCCCTCCTCAGGCTTTTTCTTGCCCCCTACCACCCCGGAGCAGACTAGCCCCACTCCCAAGTGTCTCCTGCACACCTCCCTCTGCCACCACCTGTCTGGGCATCTGTCCCCTCTGGATAGAGAGTCCCAGGAGGGCAGGGATGAGGTCTGTTCCATCTCTGCTGTTCCAGTGGGGATGTAAGGAGGTGGGGGTAGGGGAGGATAGTGCTATGAATGGGCCGCCCACCCAGGAGACCAGGCCAGGCACCCTCCTCCCTGCTCCCACACTGCTGTGTGACTTCCACTGTAGCCTGTGCAGGCCGATTGTAATGGCCTGATTCTGTGTCTGTGACGCCCTCTAGAGAGAGTGTTCATCCCAGGTATTCTCTACTAGATATGAAGGGGAATTAATGGGACAACCAACATCACAGTGTACAAAACCTGTGTGTGACAGGACACCATATACAGCTGACCGTGGGGCCACCCCACCTGGGATGGTGGCAGTGTGGCATGGCCACTTAGGAACCTAACATGGCAGTTGGCAAATGTCAGCAGCTGATGAAGCATGTAACTGAGTGGCACACAACCCTCCTGCCTGAGCACCGATAGTGTGCCCTGAGGGCGCCAGGGGCCCCTTGCCCTACTGTAAGCCCTGTGCCAGGCTGGTGAGGGACAGGCCTCAGCCCCCCACCTGGGGAGCTATCAGTCACACACCCAGTCTCGTGGCTGGTGTGTCCCCAGAGCAGCTGGATTAGGGTTTTTGTGCACCTACCCTGGGGCAGCCCCTCAGTCCCATCAAGAACTAGGCTACAGGGGGAGCCCTGAGGGGTGCAGCCTGTCCTGGATCTGTCCCAGGTGCTGTCAGTGGTAGAGGGTTCCCAGCTGCCTGGCTACCCCATCAACCCTCCAGTCTTCAAGGTGGATTTGCAGTTATGTCAATACCCTGTGTTTTTTTACGGAGGCAGAAGGCCAGGTTAGCAACCTAGAAGGGGTGGGTGAGGCGGGGGGCCCAGACCTGGGTCTGCCCTGACGGGCTAAGGTCCTTGAACTGGTCACTACCTGTCCCCAACTCCCCTACCTCCTTGTTGGCCCATCTCAGGCTTCCTAAGCCACCACAAACCCTCAGCCACCCACCCAACATCCCTGACATGAGTGTAGCCCAGTCTGGCAGCTGACCCCGAACTCCAACTGCAGACCCTGTGGCCTCTTGAGGTGGTTTCCTCCCCAGGGCTTGTTCATTTGGGTCGGGCCTCAGGAGGCTTCGCCCACCATCTTTCGTCCACTGGCTGCCCTCCCCACAGGGGCCTAATGGGCAGTTAAGACTTTGACCTGGATGCTCCCTGTGGTGAAATGTGGTGAGGGGGGCGTGGAGCGCCAGTCTCCCCGGAGTCATGCCTCAGGGCTTAGGCCAGGGGTGCTGGAGCACCTGGCAAAGCCCCAAGGTGAGCTGGGTCTTTGAGGAGACAGCCAGCAGCATGGCCAAGCCTGCGTCAAATCTTTCTTGTTCCATTTTCTTTCTGATTTAATTTTCCAGAGATTAGGGCTGTTGGCCTTCACTGTGGAGAGGAGCCTTGCGTGCGAGTGCCTGTTTTGACTCCCAGGGTTGGGTGGGTGCTTAGTCAATTGGGCTGGCCCTGCCAGTCTTCCCCTCATTCCCCTCTAGCATGGCCCTCGCACCTTCCAAGGGCCACAGTCTTTCAGCGTCTGCCTGCATCCTGCCCCAAACCCTTGAGGCCTGTGCCTGAAGTTCATCCCTATGCCTCTTTTCCCATGGTCTTGCCTTCAAGTTTGGGGATAAAGGCAGGGAACAGAACTGTACAGAGAGTATGACCTAAAGCAAGGGCTTTGGATTTGACCCAGTTCAAACCCCAGTTTCACATGTGCCTTAACCTCTCTGGCCTTCAGTGTCCTCCCTGCCACGTGGAGATGATCAGAATGGACCCTCCTCAGGGGTTGTAGGAGATCAGTGAGGTCACGTGTGTAAAGCACCTGCCCCAGAGCAGCCAGAGCTAACACTCGGGGCAAACAGGGCTGTTCCTGCAGCCCCCTTGGCCCTCCCTCCTTGCTTTTCCCCACTCTCCTTTCTCCTCTCCTCTCTCCTTTTCCTCTCCCCTTCCAGCTTCCCCCTTGCCCTAGGCAGGTTTGGTGGTAGCTACGGTCTGGGGTCCCCTGCTGCTGACTTTCTGAGACTTTACAAAATACCTTCTGATTGGGGCCTGTCTGGGTCACTTGTCCTAAGGCCTTTAGTTTCCTGTGGTGGCTGTCTATGTTCCAGACACGTTGGGGCTGGTAGCTGGACTCCCATCTCCCAGGCAGGACTGTTAGGAGCTGTGGGAACGAGGCTGGCTCCCTTTGCCCCTGCCAGCATGCAGGCTTCCTGTCCAAGGTCACCATTCCTGCAAGGGTCCTCCAGACTTGCCTCCCACTTACGCAGAGTCATGGGGGAAGCAGGAGGCTGGGCGGAGGGTTGGGGGCTTCTAAGGAGGCATCAGCCCCCACGAGCCCTGTGAAGCCCTAGGCCGGAGAGCTAGCCAGACTTGCCTTGATGCCTAACTAAAGAACTGCTAGAGCTGAGAGAGGGTTGGGGCTGGAGCCAGCCCTGGGGGAGGGGAGAGGTGGAGGGGCAGGTCTCCATCACTGGTGGGATAGAAGTGCCCTCAAGGGAGGAGGGCGCCAGCTGAGCCATGGTCACCAGCCATGGTCACATGGAACAGCGTGGGGAACCAAGGATTCCTGGGAACAAGGGGCTCCAAACAGACTCCTGAATTATCCCTTGGGACATCAGCCACCCCTGTTCTCCCTGTTCCTCAGTCCTCTCCCGCATCTCCACCTGGCTCCAGCCTGCCACCCTGTCCCACCAGCATCCTGGCACTCTCTGTGGGTTAAAGCTGCTGCCTCTCCCTCCCTATCACTGCTGGCATAGAGCTGGGGCACCCTGGGATCGGCTGGGCCCTGTCGTGCTCCTCAGTCCAGCAGAGGTGGGGCTGTGCCAACTGTGCTGCTGTGGGAGCAGTTGGCTTTTTCTAATTAATTCTCTGGGCCAAGAACATCAACAGGCATTGCTATCCTGCTGTGGTGGTTGAGGCCCTGCATCCAGTGCACCCTGACCTTTCTGCCACTTCCCAGCTGGCCCGAGGAGCCAGGGCTAGAGGCTGGGGCTGGAGTGGGGCTAGCCCTGGGCAAAGTCTGTGCACTGGAGTTGCCCTGGGCTCTTCTGGGCTCCTGCTGGGCCTGCAGGTGGAAAACACCTCCCTGGACCACATCAATGTAGAGATGACCTTTCTCCCAGGGTGGGACCATCTGCTGGGCTGCGTCATTTAGATCTTCTGGGGATTTGGGGCTCAGCTCAGGGCCCACCCTAGAAGATAGGGACAATTGGGGCAAGTTCAGGGGAATGTTGAGAGGAGGGCTGTGGCACTAGGGGCTATCATTCGAGGACTGTTGCACCTCAAGGGCTCATTTGGGATTGGGGAGCAGGCTTGGCTGGCAGTGTGACCAGCCCCTGCACTTCTGGGATTCTGCTTTCGTCTCACCAGAAACCCCTTCCAGCCCATTTCCCTGGCCTTGCCCTAGAGAGGATTTAGATAGCAGGGCAAGGTGGAGGGGATGCAGAGACAGTGTGAGTCAAGGTATAGCTGTGGGAACGGGCCTGGGCTGGAGACCCAGAAGTCTGCAGTCACATGATAGGTCAGTGGGCTTGATGGGCCCCAGGTGGTGGCACCAGGGCTGGCAGAAAGATGCTGTGGTGGGTCCTCCGGTAGAAATAGAACAGGAAGAAAGCACAGTGGATGCATCCCTGGGCCCTGAGGGCTCTTGCAGCTGCAGGCAAAAGGTGAGGAATCAGACTTGGGCCCAGCTGGCCCCAGAGCTCTGCTTTTGGACATAGAATCCAGCATATGGATTTGCCAAGTGTCCACAGCACACAGACATGGTGCTTGGGAGAGAGAGAAGGAAGCTGGCCATAGCTGTGCCCTATTAGTGGCGTCCCAGTGTCTGGGTTCCACCGTTATCACCTCTGGGGCTGAGGCTGAGGTGTTGGAGACAAGGACAGGGTGGCTGCAGTGTGGGAGACTGCCCAGGCCAATCTGGGAGAAGGGGGTGGGGCTAGAGGTGGGCAGACCCTAGGAGACTGAGGCTACCAGCTCAGGAATGCAGCCGATGGCTTTGGACAGCCCCAAGTGTACAGATCTAGCAGGGAGAGAATAGGGGCAGGGAGGTACTATGATTCCGTCTGCAGAATTCTGGTGATCCCAAACAATAGCAGTAACAACAGCACAGGCTGCTCAAGGCATGGGTTTGCTGTCCCCAGCCCATGAGGTGGGGACTACTGTTCTCTCATTTAATAGATTAGTCATGGAGGTTCAGAGATGAGTGACTTTTGGTAGAGACTCGGCTTCCAAGGCCTCATGTCACCTGTTGGTGCCCTGAGGTGTGGGCCTGCCTCCTAGAGACCCGCTCACTCTGCAAGCCCCCTGATCCCCAGCACAGTCACCATGCCAGGCTGCAAGGGGCACCCTGGAGCCCAAGAGGAGGGACTCCTGGACTTCCCCAGGAGAATCACATGGTCCTGCCTCAGATCCTGGGGCTGTACACAGCCGTGGACAGTCAGACTGTTGTCTGCACCTGGGAATGACCTTGACAGAGTCTGAGGTATGAACTTCATTACAGGCCAGGAGAAGCCGGGCAGCGGTGCCCCCTGCTGGTGCAAGTGGGTCACGGCGCCACTCTCCAGAGGCATCGGTGGATGTGACTGAGACCATGGCCACACACACCCCAGAGTGATCTGTCAAGGATGGCTGAAAGCCGATGGGGTATCTGGCTTTGCCACTCAACCGCCTGGCCTTGTCCTCTCCTGTTTCTGTGCCTCAGTTTCCCCAACAGTAAGATGCTAGGCTGTAGGTTCCCTGCCTTTCCTCAGTGATCCCTAGGGTCCAACCCCTCCTTACCCTCTGTCTCTATCACTGTCTGCCTCTGTGAATCTCTGTCCTGAGGCAGGGCCCAAGGGCCCAGGGAACATCCTGGCCTGGCACTCACTCGGGGCCTGTCTCTTTCCTGGCCATGTGGCCAGGCCTCAAGTCTCGCCCCCTGATTGCCACTGCTCTGCGGGAAGGAGCGACTTCACCACAAATTATTTTGTTCTAAAAGAAGGACAAAAAGAAAAGAGAAGCCGGGAGGGATGGGGGTGGCGGGAGGAGGAGAAGATTGCCTGAGCCGGCTTTGTGCGTTGCTTTAACCCCTGGACTGCCAGGCACTGGGTAGCGGCAGGGCAGGGGCTCTGGCAGCACCCAACCCCCTCCACCCCGTCCCCCTGTCAGATGACAAGGTCTTATCTCCCTGCCTTCTCGCTGTCACTCTACCGACCTTATCTCTCACTGCTTGTCTGTCTTTCATCGGCTGCCTCTCCCCCCTCCTTATCTCCCCTCATCACCTCCTCTCTGTCTCTCCATGTCCCTCCACTTCTGCTCAGCCTGGTGGCACGGCTCAGTCACAGCAGCCTATTCTGTGACCTCTGGTGGTGAAAGAGCCTGTGCTTGGGGCACAGACCTCCTTGGGTCACCTGAATGAACACATGGACCCAGTCAGGCTTGGAGACATATGCCGTGGTATATGACGCATACAAATGCACACACACACACGCACGCACACACACCCAAGACCCAGCCGTGAACAAAGACACTTGCAGAAATCTGCTCCTAAGACTCACAAGCCCCTAGGGGGTTAGAGATTCTAACCCCACCCCAGCCCCAACATACAGGCACGTGCACACAAATGGATATGTTGAGCCATCTCTCTCTCTGTCTCTCTCTTTCACACACACACACACCATCAGATTTACACTGCCACATGTGCCTGCGCACCGACCCCCATTGGAGGAAGGCTGGGCAGATTCAACCTGCCCCTTCCTCCCTGGTCCCCATTCCCCATATTCTGTGCCCTGAATGACAGAGGAGCCCGTAGGATTGCCCAGAGCTCCTGTTAGTTTCTGTAAGAGCCCTGGGGCAGCACCCACGAAAAGGGGTCCAGATGCCCGAGCAGTGCGGAGCCGTGGCTGTGTGTGTGCACATGCATGGATGTGAGCATCTTCTTGTTGGGATGGGGTGTGTAGTGTGTGCTTATTGACTCCATCTCCCCTCAACCTCCTGCCTCCTCTTCAGCCCACCCTTCCCCTCTGCTATTCAGTTACCTTGAGCTAGTCGGAGGGGCTGCTCATGACCCTGAAAGGGGGGGCCCTGAGGCCCAGGGAAGGCCGTGACAACCCCATCCCACCACCCACAACGACCAGCCTAAACTGGGCTCTCATCCCAGATGCAAGCTACGGAGCCCCTGGCCTTGCCCTGCCTTCAAGTCTGTGGGGGTGCTGGCCTTCCATGCCCTCTCTTGGAGGCCAAAGACAGGGTCTGGGTGCGGGTGAGGACTGTGCTGAGGTGAGCTGTGCAGAGGGGTATGCAGAGGCCATGGCATGGGGACATGGGACCACCTGGTCTCACCCCTGGCTTCTGCTTCCTTCCAGATTTACAAGGACAACCGGAACCTGTTCGAGGTACAGGAGAATGAGCCTCAGAAGTTGGTGGAGAAGGTGGCGGGGGACATTGAGAGCCTGCTGGACAGGAAGGTGCAGGCCCTGAAGGTAGGTGTGTGTGTTGGGGGCGGAGGTTGGAGGGGCGCTGAGGAAGGGCCAGGTGGAGAGGTCCTGCACCATGAGGGCAGTGTCCCGAGCCTTCATCACATGGCCCTGCTGAGTTCAGCTGGGCCAGCATCAGCAGGGCTGTGCCCACATGGAATGTGGGCAGCCGCGGCAGGAACAGGATGATATTTTCTGGAGTAGCTGCATGAGAGGTGGTGACTTGGAGTCTTGGGGCTCTGTGTGAGCCTGAGGCTGGGACTGGGGCAGGCCCTATCCCTCCCTCCTTCCGGGCCTGGGGTTTTCCCATTCTTCTGGGTCCCCAGGTTTGTTTATGGGTGGTGCCCTGGATGGGCTCCTGGTCAGGATAGTGACCTGCTGCTAGTGGAGTCTGCCCCTGAGGTAGGCTGCAGGCTCTCTTGGAGGGAGTGTCGAGGGGCTCTGCAAGCCCCACAGAGAAGGCCACGTAAGGATGGGGGCTGCTCTGCCCATGGCTTTGAATGTTTCTCTGCTCCCTCATCTGGGCCCCTATATTCAGAGAGGTTGTGCCTGTCAGCCTCAGGCCACTGTAGTTCTGAGAGGTAACAGGAACGTGCTGGGCTGCCATGACAAAGCAGGCAGACCCCTGGCAATCAACCCATCCGAGGGAGAGTAGGTGAGATGGGGCTTCTCAGCTGCCAAGTGACCAGGGAAGGTCATATGTAAATGAGTGAGAGGCATCCAAGCTTCCCCCAGATCAGAGGCATACCTGCAGTTGCTCCAGCCTGCGTCAAAGACAAACTAATCCAATAAAAAGGAACGAAGCTGGGCATGGTGATGCACACCTGTAGTCTCAGCTACTCAGGAGGCTGAGGCTTGAGCCCAGGAAATCAAGGCTGCAGTGGGCCATGATAGTGCCACTGCATTCCAGCCTGGGCAATAGAGTAAAAACCTCATCTCTTTAAAAGCAAAAAAAAAAAAAGGAATGAAGTCTCCTGATGCTTGCTACAATATGGATGAACCCGAAAACATTATGCTAAGTGAAAGAAGTCAGTTACAAAAGACCACATATTGTGTGATCCTATTTCTATGAAATGTCCAGAATAAGCAAATCCATAGAAATGGAAAGTAGATGCATGGGTGCCTGGGAAGGGAAGGGATAGGGAAGGCCTGCTAATGGGTACAGGGTTTCTTTTTCGGAGTGATGAAAATATTCCAAAATTAGATTGTGGCGATGGTTGCACAACTCTGAATATACTAAAAGCCACTGAATTGTATACTTTATTTGGGTGGATTTGCGGTGTATAAATTGTTTCTCAATAAAGCAGTTTTTTTTAAATGAGCAAGTCTACACAAGCTGTGCCCAGGCTCAGGCCAGGGTCCTGGCTAGGTTAAGTCGGGGTGGCCACCCCAGCCCACACCCTGCCATATCCAGTCCTAAGAGAGAACCAGAATTTCCTTCTCCAGGAGTTTGGGCCCTGCTGTCCTCCATGGGATCCCCTGCCTGTCCCTATGTGACCTGGGGCCATGGAATAGGTGGAGGCTGCTTCTTGGGGCCAGATTCCCAGAGAAGGTGGACTCTGAGGACCTCCCACCCAGAGGACCCAGAGCAGGGCCCCACCCAACCTTCAGGATCTTCTGGTCATGAGTGTGGGAAGACAGCGGGGAGCAGGCAGAGCCACACCTTCTGCAGGGATAGCAGCCCATTACTCTCGCCTCTCTCAGCCAGTGCATCGCTCCCCACCTTCTTGCCTTTCTGAACTGGGCGGGCCTGGATGCCCTTCTCCTGCCTTTCCCTTGTTCTCCAACTCTGTCTCTGCCCCACTTCCTTCCAGACCCTTCATTTGCACACTACTTCCCAACTTTGCTGCCCCTGTCCAGTTTACAAATGTGGGCACCCAGCCCCAAACTTGTGTTGGAACTGTCTGATAAATGTGGGAAGGGGCAGCCCTCAGGCCTTTCAGCCTGCCACTCACCCAGGCTGTGGGACAGCAGGGATGCTGAGTGGTGGCAGAGACAGACGCCTGACCCACCCTCCATGCATGGAGCCCAGGACCCAGCCTCCTGCCCAGCTCTTTGGGAATCACAGGGCTGGGGTCTCTTTCCAAGCCACTTTCCCCACCCCTAAAGGAACAGTCAACTCCGATAGCTTAGGAGGAGCAGCTGAAGGCCTGAGGTCCTGGTCCCAACCCTCTCCCTGCATCCCCCCCTTGCTGGACTCTGCCATATGAGGCAGACAGGTGTCTCTCCCTTCCACTGCACCTGCAGCCCAGCCATGGCCTGAGATAGCCAGCACTAAACAGAAATTCTTTTCTTTTTCTTTTTCTTTTATTTGTTTATTATTATTATTATTTTTGAGATAGACTCTCACTCTGTCACCCAGGCTGGAGTGTAGTGGCGCAATCTTGGCTCACTGCAACCTCCATCTCCTGGGTTCAAGCGATTCTCGTGGCTTAGCCTCCCAAGTAGCTGGGTTTATAGGCGCCCGCCACCACGCCCATGTCTCTACTATTTTTAGTAGAGACAGGGTTTCACTATGTTGGCAGGATGGTCTCAAACTCCTGATCTCAGGTAATCCACCCGCCTTGGCCTCCCAAAGTGCTGGGATTACAGGCATGAGCCACTGCATCCGACCCAGAAATTATTTTTTATGAGAAATGATGGGGAAAGGCATGCACTGACCAGACAGACACTCACCACGCGCTGAGTCTATCATGCATCATTCTCACAGCAACCCGGAGAAGGAAGCCCTGGCTACCCCCGCTTCACAGAGGGGGACACTAGGACTCAGAGGTGCCATGTATCAGGCCAGGATATGGCAGAGCCAAGATTTGAACTCAGGTCTCCCTGACTCTGAGCCAGCACCTTGACTCCCCACATTATTCCTGAGGCGAGCACTGAGCCCACAGCCCGTGGCCTCCCAGCACTCCTGGGCAGTGAACTCCTCCTGCTGCAGCACCCCCGGCTCCAGACACACGAGATGTTCCTGCCCATATCCCCAGAGGAAGGGGAGGACCTCCCTTCCTGCTGCTTGGTCCTAATTGTTGAAGATGAGCTTTGGTCTTAATTATGTTTTAAATGTGCTTTTAATCAAGTTGTGGTCCCTTTCTCCTTTTTCACATTGGTTTGCAGCCTGAGTATATATGAAGGGAGGGCTGTTGGGGACTGGACCCCAACCCCACTACGTTGTTCCTGTCTCCCTGTACCCCATCCAGTAATCCAATTTAAATCCTTTGCTCTGGTCTGGAATTCTAATTGGGGGCTTGCAAAGAGGGAGCTGAGCAACACAGGACGGAAGTTCATTGTCTCATCTAATCAGGGACAATCAGATGTTTGTAACGAGTTTCTCCAAGCTGCAAAGGGTGGTTGCTGGGGCCAAGAGTCAGGAGGGAGCAGGCCAGATCAGGGGCCTTGCAACGCAAGCAACCAGCATCCCCAAGTCCGGGAAATAGGCTGGGCCCTCAGCTTCAGAAACACGGAGGGGTACCTGTCTTGGAATTTTGACTACCTAGGGAGATGGGGGCCTCTGAACTAGGGCCCACTCTCTCAGAGTCTTGGGTCCCAGGAGGAACAGGGAGGTGCCTAAGTTCTTATAGCAGACTTGGACCCAAATCAGGACTCTCCTGCCCTCCCAGCTGGGCCCTGGCCTATGGCCTGGCTCTGGGGAAGACCACCCCCTCATCATTACATTCCTCCTTCATCTATTCACCAACATCCGCCGCTGGCTACTGTGTACCACTCCCTGTTCAGGTGCTGGGGGTGCAGTGATGAAGGACAGGCCCTGTTTCTGCCCTCATGGAACTCTCAGTCCAGTCCTGTCCCAGGCCTTAGTTTCTCCTCCTATGAAATCAGGACATGAGTACTCTCCCTGCCCAGCACTTCTGGTTTCACAACTCCAGGGGTGTCACTTATAAAGACGACAGTGTGGACAATCCCTTGGAGGTTGTGCCCCTGCAGCACCATCCTGTGCTGTGTGGCTCAGAGGAGAGGCCATGGGGGAAGGGAAGGCCCTGCCCAGGATTAGGTGAGGGGTGACCCCAGTGGGAAAGATTCCAGTCTCCTCTCAGGGACACAGCCAAGGGTATCGAGGCTTAGCGGGCTTGGTTCTTAGAGAAAGGGAAGCCCAGGGCTAGGACAACAAGGCCAGAGCAGGTTCCGGAAGGACATCAACGTGGTGGCTGGAAACCTGCTTTCCAGGGGGCCCTTTTGCCTCCTTCCTCAAACCAGGGGCGGTGGGAGGCCCCGCTAGGAATCTAGCACCTGGAGACCCCAGCCCCAGGCTTAAGCCCAGAATCCCTCCTAACATGCCCGTGCCTCCCATCCTCCCACTCAGGTCCCTCCCATTGTCCTAAGGGTCAAACCTTTGCCTTCGTGCAGCATTTCTGAACCCTGGTTGCACATTGGAATTGTCTGAGGAGCTTCTAAAATCATGGCACCCAGCCCCTGCCTCAGATCAAGCGCATCAGATTCTTGGGGGGACTGGGGGGCTCGGGGGCAGGGCATCAGAATGTTTTAATGTGCCACAGGTGATTCTGTGTAGATTCAGAGTTCAGGACTTTTCCCAAAAAAATGGTTGAAATCTTTCCTTTCCAGGATTACTGGCCTCTGAGTGCCCACCAAGTGCCAGACCTGAAGTGAACCTGCATGCTCTGTATTGCTCTGAATCCTCACACAGGTTGCTGGGTTGCTCTCTACTCTCTATTTCACATTGAGGAAACTAAGCTTCAGGGAGCTTAAGCCACTTGCTCCAGGTCTCACAGCAAAATCAGGGTTTATTTATTTATTTAGGAGACAGAGTCTTGTTCTGTCACCCAGGCTGGAGCGCAGTGGTGGGATCTCAGCTCACTGCAACCTCTGCCTCCAAAGTTCAAGCAAGTCTCATACCTCAGCCTCCCAAGTAGCTGGGATTACAGGTGCGTGTCACCATGCCCAGCTATTTTTTTGTATTTTAGTAGAGCTGGGGTTTCATTATGTTGCCCAGGCTGGCCTCGAACTCCTGAGCTCAGGCAACCTGCACGCCTTGGCCTCCCAAAGTGCTAGGATTATAGGTGTGAGCCATGGCACCTGGCCAAAACCAGGGTTTAAATCCAGATAGTTGGGCTCCAGACCCCACAAATGGCTCCCCAGCCACTGCCCTCCTCTCTGCTACCATTAGTGGCCATGTGGTGTTTGCTGTCCAGAGCGGGACAGGGTCGAGGGAACAGGAGATGGGGCACTGGTTTCCTCTGACAGGGGCTTGCTCTCTGATGACCTAGTGACCTTGGGCAAGTCCCTGCCCCCTCAGTTTCTTCCTTGGGCAGTGAAAACAAGACACTGAGCACCCCTCCCACACCCCCATGAGGCTCACATGGATGGGAGGGGGTGGCGTGCAGTTCTGGCCTGGGTTCTAGGGGCTCCAGCAGGCGTTGTTCCCACCATTGGTGGCCTCTCTGGGGAATGAGCATCATTTAAAGAGTAAAATTAAAAACCCTTCTGCACACAGCCGCCCTGCTTTTGCTGCTAATGGCCACTTAACCCAATTAAAGTGATGCATTGTTGGCAGTGTGACTGGGTCTGTTCAGGAACTGGGCTCTGGGCTGGGCATTCAGAGGGGCAGGAGGTGCGAGCCAGGGAGGGAGCCAGGGACTGTGGGGCAGCAGACTGCTCCCTTTGTCAGGAAGGAGACCATCCTGCGCAGCTCCCACCTCCTTTCTAAAGCCTTATCTAGACACCTTGAGCCGCATCCTGCTTTGCGATGGGTCTGCTCTGTGCACTGTGGGATGTTTAGCAGTACCCTTGCCCTCTACCCACTAGATGCCAGCAGTACACCACTCTTCCAGTTGTCACGACCAAAAATAATTTTAAGTATCGCCAAATGTGGCCTGGGGGCAAAGTTGCCCCAGTTGAGAACCACTGGCCTAACAGGACAGAAATGCAGCCATGGGAGCCACAGCAGGGAGATACTGGGGGCCTCGGAGAGGTGCAGGCGGAAAGGCCAGCAGGAGAAAGATCCCTTCAGTCCAGAGAGGTCACAGGAAGGCTGCCTGGAGGAGGCAGCAAGATGTGGGGGAAAGTTTGGCACTGAGACAGCTGGAGGGCAGTTCAGCCGGGTCCACTGGTGCATTCACTGATGAGGGTGAGACAAACAGGTTGGCCCCCGGAGGACCAGGCCGTGGGTGTCGCCTACTGCCAAGGCCTGGTGTGGAACAGAACATGAGTTCTGCAAACTCGTGAACATTTGTAGAACAGATGCCAGGGCTGTGGCTCTGGGTTGTGGCTGGGGCTCAGCCTCTGGGCTCTGACTCCACACTAGGGAAGCTCTAAAAGGTGCAGTAATGGTGGATGGACAGGCAGGAAATCCTGTGGCATTGGCTGCCTCCGCCCACCCTTCTCTGGGCAATTAAAAGGTGTTTATGTGGGGCTGGCGATGGCTTCTGCCTCCCCTCCATTATGAACATTAAGAGATCTTGACCCTTCCACTCTCCTGCTCTTGAAAGGAGCCGCAGACACGTGGAGCCAATTAGGCGCACGCGTGGGCGCCAAGCGCCCAAGCAGCCTTTTCTGCCTGATTGCAGCGTTTACAGCTGATTATTCTCCCCTCACCCAAACAGTGCCGCTGCTTCCTGGCAAGGTGCCGCCCACAGGAGCCAGCTGGGGGTCCCCAGGGATGGGGGAAGCATTGGGGATTGGGCATCTGTTGGACACCCATTGTGTGGGCACCCTTGGGGCCCTCCGCCTACAGAGGGAGGCAGCCAGAGAGCTGGCTGGCAAGGAGATAAGGAAGGGACTTGGTGGTGAATGCTAGGAGAGACCAGGGAGCATGTGGTAGCAGAGTGACCACCAAGGAATGGGCATCAGAGAGGGCTCCTTGGACGAGGTGGCCTGGATGTGTGCAGAAGGGACAGTAAACCCAAGGGTCCCTGGGGTCAGCATGAGCCTTGGGCAAAGACGCTACCCCCAACAGCTGGACGTGAGTGTGGGGACGGCCTCCCCTGCCTGCATCTCTGTCTGGCGGTCTAGAATTCCAAGACCCCTTGGAGGCCTCCAGCTGGGAGCTGGTCTCCCTGGGAAGGTCAAGGGAGACAGTGCAGGTGGGACATGGCTGGGGCATGGCCAAAGATCCTCAGGAGAAATAGTCATTCTCTTGTCTTCACCCACCCGCCTGAGCTAGTGGTGGTCAGACAAGGGCCTGGCCCAGCCTGCCAGGCCTTGGGAAAGGTTGGCTTGTGGATTTGGGCCTGAGCTTCTCTGGCTCCTGAGACTGCTCCTGTGGAGCAGGCCCGTCTCCTGGGACCTCCTCCAAGATGCGGGGACCTCAGGAGGGGTCAGAAGCGCTGTGATCATTCCTGACTAGCACCTGCTAGTCAAAGGAAGGGTCTAGGGGGGCTGATGTGCATCACCCCAAGGCCCACAGAGCCTGATGGGTCAATTCCAGACACCTGTACCCAGCCACCAAATTCTCCCTAGTGGCTGAAGGTCAGAGGAAGGGATTGACTGCAGGCATGTGTCAGGCCCAGAAGCTCAACACCCTGGGTGTCGTGACTGGTGTCACCCCACCACCTGTGGGAACACCTTGGCTGAGATGCCCCAGGCCCAGCTCTCACTGCAAGAGCCTCTCCCGCCCTATGGCCTTGCTTTTGATGCCAGGTGCCTCCCCTGGGAGTGCCATGCAGCCTCCCTGTCTTTCACTTGCTCACTCAGTCATTCAGCAAACCTCTGCTGCCCCCAGCCTGGCCCTAGGCCAGGTGTGATTCCAATGTCTACTTGCTGTGGGGCAGAATGCCCGTTTTACAGATGAGAGAACAGAGTCTGAGACTAGATGTCAACCCTGGTCACTGTCTGGGTGAGGCAAGGTCTCAGTACCCCTTGCTTACCCTGGCTCCTGAGCCTGTGTACCTGCCCCTCCCAGAGCTCCCAGGGATTGGGAGGAAGCAGAGTGGTGCTGGCTGGGGCAAAGGGAAAGGCCAGGGGCAGGAAGGGAAGGTGAGAATGCCGGGTGGAGGGCAGAGCATGAACAAGGGCCTAGAGGCAGGACCTCGACTGGGGGTTGCTGGGGAGCAGCTGGAGAGGATGGCCGGGAGACGGCTCCAAGTGCAGGCTGGGAGCTGTTGCCCCTAGTTTCCTTTTTAATACCCTTGTACCTCACCTCCAGAGGAGAAGAATCCAGGACAGGGAGATGGGAGTCCATTGAATGGAGAAAATGAACCCCAAGGGAGGGAGATATATGTGTCTCCACTCCCCAGCGAAGGCCTGCGTAGAGGGAGGATCCCCTGATGGTGCCCTCTTCTCTGGGGGTCCCAGCTGGCGAAGGGAGCAGATGCAAGGAGGCGGAGGGAAAGGGCCTGCAGGTGCCACAGGGACAAATCAGCCTAATTTAGGATCAGAAAAGTAAGAATTTTAATTGAGTTTTAATAGTATCTGGCTCTTTGTTCTGAAATCCTCATGTGCGAGGCTGGGGGAGGGTAGGTGCATGTGAGGAAGGGCAAGCCGGTGGCCAGGCTAATCCCTGCCCTGGGGCCCAGACTTCAAGGAGACGGGCAACAGGCTGTGGGTTCCCAATGTGCAGAGCAGCTAACATGGGACAGGCAAGTCTAAGAAGACAGCCTGGAGGAGGTAGCATTTGAGCTGAGCCTTGGAAGGCAGGTGGAATTTCCAAAGGTAGAAGAAAGGAAGAAAGAAGGCATCTCAGTACAGTTCCCAGCCTGGGCACTGGCCTAGCAGTGAGAGTGAGCCGAACTGAGTCTGAATCCGCTGAGATGGGAGTACTGGGGGCTGGGAGGGGAGCCTGGAAGGTTCGGCCTGTGCATCAGTTTCCACTGCAGGAGAGAGGGTGCGTGGGGGTGACAGGCAGGGCACAGGGCTCTCCACCTGACTTCTGGGGTGGTAGCTGCATATCCACATATGGAAGCTTGGTCTCATGGAAGCATGGCCCTGGGAGTGGCCAGTCACTTCTCTGGCCCCACTTTCTGTGCCCTAAAATACAGTGAGCAATGCCTCTCTGTGGCAGTGAGTGCCTATGGGAGAAGGAAGCTGAGGCTCACAGAGGCACTGCTGGGGAAGGCATAGTGCTGCAGACCCAGGGTAGGGGGCATAGGGTGGCAAGAAGGCCCTTGGGACCCTCCTAGACCCTCAGCTGTCTTCCCCAAGCTAACACCTGAGGTTTCACCGGCCCCAGGTGCCGTGGTGACCTGGGCAGGGGCACCTGAGGTTTTCCTGGAGGAGACTCCACCTTGACCCTGGTTCCTCCTGTCCTGGGATACTAGGTGCCTCAGATTCCCTTGCTTCAGCTTCTGTTTAGTGAGCACTGGCCCTTGCTGTGTGCTGGCACGATAGTAGGTTACCAGGTACGGGGACAGCACGAATAGACCTACTGGGCCCCTCCCTTGAGGAGTGCAGTCTGCTGAAGATGGCAGTGATATGATGCATGCCACAAAGGGTGGAGCCATGGGGCAAGCCCATGGGGATACTTGACCAGGCCCAGGGGACCTGGGGGGAGGGAGGATTTAGCTAGGCAAGGGAGAATCAGGGAGCAAGAGGGCCCAAGGTCCTGAGGTGGAGAGCGCATGTATGTGTATTGGGATGCGTGCATGCAGTGGCGGAGGGTCTTGCCCACTGGCAGGCTCCACAGAGCACATGTGCAGATGCAGTGTGAGGCTGGTCTCCCTGGGGTACACGGGGCTCCCTGGGGTCTAGGCGAGACCCATCCAGAGACCACATCCCACACAGTCCAGACCTTGCACTGCCCCAAAAAAGAACCTGTGGCCAAGGGTCCTTAGGCAGGTACAGCATGGCACGGGGTGCCCATGACTGGAACCAGAGCATAGAAGGTGGCCAAGAATCAAAGCCCTCACATGTCCTGTGCTGCAGCCCCTCACACTTGAGCAGCACTGAGCCCTTGGCAAACCTCACACTCTGTGGGCCTCAGTTTCCCTACCAGTACAATTGAAACAAGTGTGGCTGCACAGATCTGTCATCAGAGTTTATGCCCAGGCTTTGGTGGCACCAGTCCAGGGAGGGATGCTTCTGGGGATGGTACGTGGGACGGGCCCCACGGACAGACAGATCTGTCCTCCTTTAGCTCCGCCCCATGTGTAAAACAATCCTGGGCTGCAGGGCCTCCTGCCAGCCTTCCCCTCTCTGAGGGCCTCATCAAGGGCCCTGTCCCCAGCTCTCACCTCTGAGGGCCAGAGTATCCAGCTGCTCGAAGATTCCTGCCTCCTGGCACAGGCCTGGGGGCCCTTGTTTGAGAGGCTGGTCACGGTTGTCGGGCCCTTTGTTGCAGCCTCCTGTGTTTGCCCACTCTGTGCCTCGACAAATGGGAGTTGCAGCATGTTTGCTGTGTCAACACCAGCTGGAGCCCAGTTATGGAGATCAGCTAGGGCAAGACGCCCCATCCTTCAGCCTCCTGGGTGCCTAGGGTCCATCCCCTCCCTGGGCAGGGTTGGTGGACAAGTGGGCAACTCGCCATTCTCAGTTCACATATTCATCCCACAGGACTGCCAAGTGCAGGCTGGGCAGGCATCTGAAACCAGCAGGGGCAGCCCTAGGCAATGGGGTGGGACTTAGAAAAGGTCAGCAGGGCACGCAGTCTCCACCTAGCACAGCAGTCATGAAGCCTTTGAAGATTCAGTGTGGGGCTTCCCAGCCTTCTATTCACGATCCCTCTGAGCAGCCCTGGTTCTCTCCTCCCCTGTGTCCCCAGTCATCAGGTCTGGCAGCCTCTGAGGAGAGGAGCCTTAGGTGGTCAAGCAGATGGACAGATGAACAGACAGATAGACCCTGAGACAGGGTCAGGGCAGGGGATGGGAGAGGGCTTGAGGAGACCAGGAACCAGGCAAGCTGAGATCCATCCATGAGCTGCATAGGCATGGGCCAGGGGTCAAGGAGCCATAGCCCTGGGGAGGGCAGAAATGAGCAGCTTTGGTTAGTGACTGGCACTGAGGGGCAGCTGTCAGAGACAGATGGGAGAACAGGGGACCAGAAAGGGGAAGCAGCTTACCCTGAATCTGGGGGGAACCCCGGTTCTTTCACTTCAGCCAAAGCTGCTCCACCACTTAGGGACCAGGTCTGTTGCCACATAGCAGAGCTGGGCCAACTAAATCCTGTTTACTTCTGAAATAAGATCCCCCAGCCTCTTCATAAGTAGGGTTTCCAGAAATGAGTCTGTGAGGGTGACTTGGCTTCCAGGGCAGCGTGGACCAGGCAACTGGACGAAGAGGGAGACGTGCCAGGCGAGATCGCAGCTACAGCACTGACCCATCAGCCTTGTGACCTTTGCCAGTGATTTCCTTTTTCTCCTCAGTTTCCCCATCTGTAGATGGGCAGTAGGAGTCCACCTGGTGGGACTGCCGGTGGGGTCTTCTGAATGGAGGTGTAGCCAGCGTGTAGATCGCCTGTGCCGTGTGGTTATCGCCATTGAAAGAAGGAGCCTCGCCGGGCGCGGTGGCTCAAGCCTGTAATCCCAGCACTTTGGGAGGCCGGGATGGGCGGATCACGAGGTCAGGAGATCAAGACCATCCTGGCTAACATGGTGAAACCCCGTCTCTACTAAAAATACAAAAAACTAGCCAGGCGTGGTGGCGGGCGCCTGTAGTCCCAGCTACTCGGAGGCTGAGGCGGGAGAATGGCGTGAACCCAGGAGGCGGAGCTTGCAGTGAGCTGAGATCGCGCCACTGCACTCCAGCCTGGGCAACAGAGCGAGACTCCGTCTCAAAAAAAAAAAAAAGAAAGAAGGGGCCTCATATTTTTCTGACCTTACATGCTTACATCTTGGATCCTTTGCTCCAGGA
>NW_016804422.1:469228-522627 GCF_001698545.2 Rhinopithecus bieti
AAACCTCACACTCTGTGGGCCTCAGTTTCCCTACCAGTACAATTGAAACAAGTGTGGCTGCACAGATCTGTCATCAGAGTTTATGCCCAGGCTTTGGTGGCACCAGTCCAGGGAGGGATGCTTCTGGGGATGGTACGTGGGACGGGCCCCACGGACAGACAGATCTGTCCTCCTTTAGCTCCGCCCCATGTGTAAAACAATCCTGGGCTGCAGGGCCTCCTGCCAGCCTTCCCCTCTCTGAGGGCCTCATCAAGGGCCCTGTCCCCAGCTCTCACCTCTGAGGGCCAGAGTATCCAGCTGCTCGAAGATTCCTGCCTCCTGGCACAGGCCTGGGGCCCTTGTTTGAGAGGCTGGTCACGGTTGTCGGGCCCTTTGTTGCAGCCTCCTGTGTTTGCCCACTCTGTGCCTCGACAAATGGGAGTTGCAGCATGTTTGCTGTGTCAACACCAGCTGGAGCCCAGTTATGGAGATCAGCTAGGGCAAGACGCCCCATCCTTCAGCCTCCTGGGTGCCTAGGGTCCATCCCCTCCCTGGGCAGGGTTGGTGGACAAGTGGGCAACTCGCCATTCTCAGTTCACATATTCATCCCACAGGACTGCCAAGTGCAGGCTGGGCAGGCATCTGAAACCAGCAGGGGCAGCCCTAGGCAATGGGGTGGGACTTAGAAAAGGTCAGCAGGGCACGCAGTCTCCACCTAGCACAGCAGTCATGAAGCCTTTGAAGATTCAGTGTGGGGCTTCCCAGCCTTCTATTCACGATCCCTCTGAGCAGCCCTGGTTCTCTCCTCCCCTGTGTCCCCAGTCATCAGGTCTGGCAGCCTCTGAGGAGAGGAGCCTTAGGTGGTCAAGCAGATGGACAGATGAACAGACAGATAGACCCTGAGACAGGGTCAGGGCAGGGGATGGGAGAGGGCTTGAGGAGACCAGGAACCAGGCAAGCTGAGATCCATCCATGAGCTGCATAGGCATGGGCCAGGGGTCAAGGAGCCATAGCCCTGGGGAGGGCAGAAATGAGCAGCTTTGGTTAGTGACTGGCACTGAGGGGCAGCTGTCAGAGACAGATGGGAGAACAGGGGACCAGAAAGGGGAAGCAGCTTACCCTGAATCTGGGGGGAACCCCGGTTCTTTCACTTCAGCCAAAGCTGCTCCACCACTTAGGGACCAGGTCTGTTGCCACATAGCAGAGCTGGGCCAACTAAATCCTGTTTACTTCTGAAATAAGATCCCCAGCCTCTTCATAAGTAGGGTTTCCAGAAATGAGTCTGTGAGGGTGACTTGGCTTCCAGGGCAGCGTGGACCAGGCAACTGGACGAAGAGGGAGACGTGCCAGGCGAGATCGCAGCTACAGCACTGACCCATCAGCCTTGTGACCTTTGCCAGTGATTTCCTTTTCTCCTCAGTTTCCCCATCTGTAGATGGGCAGTAGGAGTCCACCTGGTGGGACTGCCGGTGGGGTCTTCTGAATGGAGGTGTAGCCAGCGTGTAGATCGCCTGTGCCGTGTGGTTATCGCCATTGAAAGAAGGAGCCTCGCCGGGCGCGGTGGCTCAAGCCTGTAATCCCAGCACTTTGGGAGGCCGGGATGGGCGGATCACGAGGTCAGGAGATCAAGACCATCCTGGCTAACATGGTGAAACCCCGTCTCTACTAAAATACAAAAAACTAGCCAGGCGTGGTGGCGGGCGCCTGTAGTCCCAGCTACTCGGAGGCTGAGGCGGGAGAATGGCGTGAACCCAGGAGGCGGAGCTTGCAGTGAGCTGAGATCGCGCCACTGCACTCCAGCCTGGGCAACAGAGCGAGACTCCGTCTCAAAAAAAAAAAAAAGAAAGAAGGGGCCTCATATTTTTCTGACCTTACATGCTTACATCTTGGATCCTTTGCTCCAGGAGGGGGCTTGGCAGGGAAGATCCCTGTCACTTGACTCCACTTTGAGATTCTGTGAAAAAGTGTCCCACTTGCCTGGAAGCACAGGGAAGGGGCGCTGAGGCTGAGGCTAGAGGGAAGGAGGGAGTTTGCACCTCAGAACAGGGAAGGGCATTCTGACAAAGGGAACAGCCTGTGGCAATCTGGGGGAGTGGAGTGGAAGATCCGGCAGAATCCAGGGCGGCCGCCAGCTTCCACTGTGGGGGATGCTAGACTCCAAGTTCTGAACTGGGGTGGGCAGTTAGACTCCAGTCCACAGGAAGTGGAGGCCATTGTAGTTGTCAGGGGAGGGGTCAGAGGCCTGCAGCCAGAGCTAGGGCTGCAGGGATGTCGGGGTTGACTCAGGATAAGGTGAGGCAGCCAGGGAGGGATAGTCTGGAACAACTGGTTGCTGAAGAGGAGGGAGGGTGGAAGCAGTGCCTGTGGGCCAGGGGATCTCTGGCAGGAGCAGACTGCAGGGTGAGAAGGCAGAACCCCCAGGAACCAACGTGGATGGTTGGGAAGCAGGCAGTGCCTCCTGCGTGCCTCTCGTTTTCCTTCCTCAGATGTCTGCTGACCTGTCCCCAGGAGGCAGCCAGTGAGCTGGTGGGGTGCAGCAGTGAGCAGTTCCCAGTCACTGGGGGTCAGAGGACATTGGCTTTTCCCCTGGACTCACTCACATCCTGGGGTCCTGGTACAAGTGTAGCATCATGTTCCTGGCTGGAGTTCTAAGGGGGCTCGAAGCTTTTCTGAGTTCGCATCTTGGACCCTTGGCTCCAGGTGCTGGGGGCCTCAGGGCCCTGCTGAGGGATAGTTTTTAGACTGCTGGTCTTCTGACTCCCAGATCATCTTCCTGTGTCCCTGTAGTGCCAAGGGCTGAAGAGTTGGGGAGCAGGGCACCATGGGGTGGCAGGAGTGCCCTGGGCTGATGCGTCCCCACCATGAGTCAGGTGGAAGAGTTGGGAAGACCCTGTCCCCAGGCCCAGCAGATTAGTAGTGAGCATTTGAAGAGAGAACATGGACCAACCTGTGCTTCACCTATGGACATCAGTGACACCCCAGCCTGTGACTGTGGCCTGAGTGAGGAGGGGGCAACTGCCTCCACTCCGCATGGCCCAGGCAGAAGCACCAGGCCCCACAATCTCCTCAGGGTGACCCTGACCTTTCCCCACCACCCATGTGCATACCTGGGCTCCCTTTTATCAGATATCCTTCTGCTAATCTCATCTCCCTGTGTGACTTCCCTGTAATTAGCTCACTTTGCAAAATGATGTCTGTCATAGTTCCCCCTCCATGTTTTTCTTTTCCCAGGAAAGGGTAAAGAGGGAATGGGATGAAGAAAGATTTCTGGACGTGGGGCCACCTCACAGGTCAGCTCTGGCCCTGTCCCCTGCACACATGCCCCCTCAACACATGTCCCAGCTCAGCTTCAGAGCCTGGAGAGCCAATGAAGGTTAGTGGGCAGGGCCCGAGGGTGTCAGAGACCTCCCAGAACCCAGGGGAAGGGATGGCATAGACGTGACTGAGCCCTGCCCCAGGAGTGCCCATGTACCCTGTTCACACCCAGGGACTGCCCAGACCCAGGCTGGGCTAAGACTAATGAGATACTAAGTGGCCTTTCCCACTCACAGCCTGGCACATGAGGGCATGTGTGTGACAGGCAGGCTGGGGGCAAGGAGGAAGGGGCAAGGGGGCCAGGATGCCAGCATTGCCTCTACACAGCACATGTAGCCACACATGGATGGGCTGCGCCAGTTGCCAGGCATGCAGCAAACACAGCCAACAGGAACCCCAGTGATCGTCGCCATCACCTATCCGTCCACCCACCTGTCAAACAACTTCCCATAGCTGGTGGGCTGCCCAGAGCCCCCACACCCTCCCACTCTCCCATCCTGACCAAGGTGTGGTTTGTCTCTCAGGAAGGGGCTGCCAGGGGCTGTGGACTATATACACAGGGTATGTGTACAGCCCTGCAGTGGGTCACATGTGGCCCAAGCCTTGGCCCTGACCGAGCATCACAACTCCAGCCAGGCCACCAGTCCTCACCCTCCTTCCTGGCAGCAGGAACATTCACCTTCCTACCCCCAGAGGTGGAGCCAGGCAGAGGGAGCATCACAGCAGTTTAAGCTGTTTTCCAGTCAGTATTTGGTGCTGCCCTAGCCACAGCACCACTGCTGAGCCCGCACCACTCCCCGGACGGAAAACCAGAGGCTGCTGAAGCCCTGTCTGCACAGAGAGCCCCGTGCGGCTCAGAGCCTGCCACACTGATGGACTCCAGCCGGGCAGGGGCAGCTGGGAGGACCATGCTTGGAGCCCTCAGCTGGCATGGCCTATTTTTCTGCTCTGCCCCTCGCTGCCCCATCAGCTCCCTGCCTTCTCTTGTTGCGACTCTCTCAGGGTGTCGGGATGTGAATTCTCTTTAACTTTTAATTAAAAATCCTCTCCTTTCTCCCCACAAGGTTGACTTTCCTGTGATTTTCCTCTTAGAAGGAGAGGTGGAAGGAAGAGAGACAGCAGGCAAGGAGCAGAGGCCAGACCTTCTGGGTCTTCACGAGGGACCTGGGGAAATAGGGCCTGGCCCCAGGGAACTGCTGACCACTCTCTCCCCTGGGCACCCTCTGTGGCTTCCCATCATACTAGGGGAGGCGTTTCTTTTCTTTTTTCCCTAAAGCCTACAGCACCCAGTTTTCCCATGTGGTCTCCCATTCCAGTACTAACCAGGCCTGACCCTGCTTAGCTTTTGAGATCAGAAGAGATAGTGCACGTTCAGAGTGGTACAGCCATAGATGTCCAGAGAGGCATCTGAGGGCTCCAACCCTAGGTGTTGCTGTCAGATGTGGGAAACGACACCAGCTCCTGAGGGCCTTATATGTGTTCCTGCCACATCCTGCATACTCACTCAAGGCTACGGCATGTGTCCATTAAACAGGCTGGGATTTCCCCAGGTAGAAGGAGCCCCCACTTTCCCATAAGGATGCTGTTAACTCTGGTAGCTTCGGATTCACTCCTGAGCCCACTGGTCACAGGATGGGGACGTGCCCACGGGGTTACTCATCAAGTGAGAAGCAGCCCAGGGTTGGTGTCATGGGCCTCAAGGTCACCAACTGGGTCACCAATGCTTCCCTTGTAGATATTCCCAACTCAGAGCTCCAGCCATGGTGTCAGGTCCTGGCTCACATGGTCAGGACCCCAGGTATGCTAGAGGTCCTTGATCTTAGGGAGCCAGAACATCTCTAATTATGGGGCTGGAGAAGGGCTGGCCCATCCCCCTTTCCCAGGCAGTGATCCGTTAGCCTATCCCTAACTCTGGAGGGAGATACCACTGTGTCCTCAGGTCGCTGTTTTAGAGAGGGAGCCCACTAAATGGAAGTTCTTCCTTGTGTCAGACCATGATGCCTCTTGCAGAAGGCTAAGCCTTTTTCCATGGCTCCACCTCTAGAGAACTTCAGCTGAGACTCCCCATCCCATAATCCCTCCCTGGCCCAGGAAACAGGGATTGAGTCACCAGCTCCCCATGTTCCTCTCACCTCCCCCACTCCTTTGCAGGCTGAGCACCTCCATCTTAGGGCTTCCAGATACAGCCCGAAGCACACAGACTCATCCAGGATCATCCCCCTACTCCCACACTGAGGTGCCGCTCCCCATGGTTGCACATCTCCCTCCTCCAGAGGCCAGGCTCCCCTCCAAACCCCCAAAGGCTCAGGGACTCAAAATCCCAGCCATGCCCCAGCCGTGAGGGAGAAACAGGGGAACCCCCTCAAGGCCCAGACCTCTGAGGGGCCCCACCCCTCCATTCCTCCATCCCTCTACCTCATTCTCCCTCTCCACCCTGCAGCAGCCAGTGGACACAGCTGGACATCATGGGGAACACCAGGGTGGCCATGGCCCTGTGGAGCTAGAACAAGGATCCCTGCACACTGGTCCCCCAAGTTGCCCTACATTCCCCTCCTGAGGCTCCCTGCACATGCCCTGCTTCACAGACCCTGAGGACACCCTGACCAGCCCTGGGAGTGCTCAGGGAGACATCCCCAAGGAGTGGGGTGGGGCTATGGCAAGATTTGTGAATGGGTGAAATTAGAATTAGCCAGGAAGAGGGAAGGACAGGCCACATAGGGGCATAGCACAAGCAAAGGCAGGAAGGGGCTTGCACAGGGGCCTGGTTGGAGGTCGGGGCAGTGAAGGGCCAAGAAGGTAGAAAGAGCAATGGGAACCTTGAACATCACACAGGGATTTCAACCCTGGCATTGGACACTCTGGCAGCCCCTTGAGTAAGGCAGGGGTGTTACTTGTTCATTTTACAGACTCATGTTGAGCACCTACTGTGTGTCCTTCCCTGGTCCAGCCCCAAGCAGTGCCCTCTTCTGTGGCTCTGCAGATGGCAAGGTGGGGGTGATCACAGGGAAGGAGCCTGTGATCCCTCACAGGCAGGGTGCTGTTTCTTTGGGCCAATAGGAGCACAAGTATAGTCCTGCCTCTCACAGCACTGCCACCACCTCTAGCTGGCTTCTTTGCGGGCCCATTAATTTCCAAACCTGATACAGGCAGGGATGAGTGGCTCTTCCTCCCACTGTAGCACATGTTGGTGCTCCCTGAACCCCATCCTGCCAGGCTCCACCCATCCATTCATTCCCCATGTACACACTAAGTGTACTGCACTAGTTGCTGGGGACTACACAGCGACAAGTCGGCCTGGTCCTGCCCTCAGGGACCTTGTGGTCCAGGCAGGAGGCAGAGTAGATGAGTAATGTGAGAATGCATAATGAGCATGTCACGGGTGCCAGAGGACAAGCAGCAGGGGGGCAAGGAGAGGGTGCTGGCACCCTCCCCACATCCACAGGTGCAAACCTGGAGCCCGCACAGGCATGAAGACAGTGGGGAGGAGGAGGAGGCGTGCTGGCTCTGGGTCTAAGCCCCACCTACCCACTGGTGACCCAGCTTCCTGACGATCTGTGGGGTCCTCCCCACTGCCCAGCGCTGCGAGGAAGCAGGTGGGGAAAGGTGCAGTGTGGGCAAAGCAGACGGCACTGGACCATCCTAGGTTACCAGTCCCAGGCTACCCTGAGCAGCTGCTGATGTCAGCAAAAGAGAACCCCCAAGTACCCCACAAGCAAGGGTTGCAGGGCCTGCCTAGGCCAGAAACAAGCAGGGTGTCTCTCAGCTAATGGGGGTTGTCATGTGGTTGGGATGTGCCCCCTGTGGATGTCAGGCATGATGCTGGGTAGATATGTGTGTCTGTATGTATGGCTAAGGCATGAGCCAGGGCCACCATGGCAGAGCCTGCATGCATGGCAGGGGTGTGTGAGTGAGACATGTGTCTACACCAGAAGAGTCTGAGGAGATGGGGCGGGAGGAGAAGGGAGAGCTCTACCACCTCAAAGTTCCTGCTGCACCAGCAGTTCCATCTCACTTATAGGCTCTCATGTGGGCATCCTTCAGGCACCCACACGTGCATGTATAAAACCCATGGGCCCACGTTTCTCCCCGTTCTTCCCCTGTCTGCAACCACAGGAGCACGTGTAGAGCCCATGCCCCCATGTGGAACGTGCAAATGGACATGCACACACATGTGAATGGGATACATGTGCACATGTGCATCTCAGCTCATCATGCCCACGTGTATTTGTGTGCACCCAATGGACATACGCACACACTGTCACTCCCGGTGTGCAGCTCTATCACAGCTGTCTCATCCCTTTCTCCACTTGCCTCACCTCTGCACCTAGAGGTAGGCAGGTCCAAGATGAAGATCTCTATTTTATGGACTGGAAAACTGAGGCTCAGAAAGGAAAAGAGACTTGCCCGAGACCACACAGCGGTTCCATGGCTCCAGTCAGGACCCAGGTCTTCTGGCTTCCCAGCTAGGTCTAACATGGCCCCACTGCATGTGCTGTGATCTCCACGTTCCTCTGCAGAGCCCGTGGCGCCCAAGACAGAGCAGGGGTTTTCAGAGCCCCCCGCCATCCCTGTCTGCCCTCCCCTTAGCGGGGGCACCCTGGAGCCCAGAGTGGGGAGTGCCAAATCAGGGGTCACCCCACGGTGGAATTCTAAGCTCACAACTGTAACAGTTTGGGAAGGAGAAACGTTTCTCTGGGCCTTGTGCACCACCTAAAGGTGGCCTATAGAAGGAATAAAGGTCTCAGCCAGGCCTCTGCTGCCAGCCCCATTACTCCTAGCTCCTAGCTCTATCTCACCCTCCTCCTTTCTTCCTGGGAATCTCTCCCCTCATGCTGCATCCCTCTGGCCCTGTCTTCTGTCTTGCCCCTCCAAAATTCCCTCTACCCTCCAGGGGTGTTTCTGTGTTTGTTTCAGCAGCTCCTGACATTCACAACTGGGAAGCTCTCAGAGATGGGCCATGCTCTAAGCCCCAAATGGACCCAGCCCTGGTCAAAGGAGGGACAAGGAAGAATCAGTCTCCAACATGACCTCAAGAAAATCTGGTGCAGAGTGGCCACCCCTGTAAATCAGCTGATGCCTGCACCACTGTAACCACAACTGTGACAAGGGTGCAGGGCAGAAGCTAAGCAGGAAGAGACCCAGAGCAGAGGGCAACTGAGCAGGGCAGCAAGAAGCTGAAAACAATTAGTTGTCCGTCCAGAGGAGGGGGATGCCCACAACATTCTGGGCAAAGGAAATTGTGTGTGCAAAAGCACGGAGGTGTGACAGTATAGCATAGTAGACATTCATCAAGCCTTTCTCATGCATTGGAGTGTCTGCAGCCAGGGTCCCCCCATTCATTCATTCATTCATTCACTTGTTTATTCACCAAATAGTGACCAAGTGTTGGACACCCTCTGGAATGCAGAAAAAACAAACAGCATTGTTCCTGCCTCAGAGAGTGCACAGCCTGTTGGGAAATTGCAGGACAGAGCAGTGAGTTCCTTGGTGAGGGACACACAGGCACTGTGGGAGCCTGGAAGAGAGGACCTGATGAGGACACACAGACACATCAGGAGCCCATGGTAACCCCAAGGAGGGGTCTGGGCGGGACCAGGGTTTATCAGCAACTTTTTTTTCATTTGTCAGTATTTAATAACTGGTCTTCAGCGGCTCTCATGGCTGAGAAGACCCTTGGCAGTCCAAGTCTCTGTCCTTCATTGCACAGATGGTGAATCTGCAGCCCTAGGCCTGGAACTCAAGTCTCCAGGACTTCTGTTTCCAGAGTATAATTGTATTGACAAAGCTCATCCATAGCCAAACCCAACCCTGGACCCACATGGGGCTCAGTTCTCTCTGCACAGCACCTTCTAAAGCCCAGAAGTGGAATTGCAGACCCAGGACCCTGCTTCTCGGGCAGAGCCAGCCCTGACTGGGCTCCCTCGCAGCAGAGCCTATGCCCTCAGTCTAGCAGGAGCCACTGGGGACCTTGGCGTTTCATTGACCCTCAGTGTCCCACCACAGAATGGCAACAGGATTCCTAGCCTGCCTATCACACTGGGTGGCTGTGGAGATGGGGAATGTTGGCCACCATGACCTGTGTTCTCCGGAAGGCCTTTCTGCTGAGGAGGGACGGGCCCACGACTGGCTTTCCCCCTCCTCAGTGTCTCTGAAGCCATCCGTCACTTACAAATTCTCTTCATTTCTAAATAAAATGATTTGTTAATTTGAGTGAGTGATCACTGTGCGCCTGAGCCTCTTTGCAGGCCCAGGAACAGCTTGTGGGCTCCTGGAGCCCTGCGCCGCCGGCCTGGCGCAGACTTGGAGGGGTTGTTTTCTATTTAAATGTGAATTGAATGAGGAGAAAAATGTTTCTCTTGGCAATTTCATAGGAGCTCGCTCTTCTGACAGATGTTGGAGTTTATTATCCCATCGGGCCAGCGTTTTGTAGAGCAGAATTGCTAATTATTTCAGAGGCCTGGCCACAGCCAAAGAAGGAAGGGCGGTAGTGGGTGCAGCTTTGGGCAGCATCTATCAACAGGGCTAGGCAGGCACTGGGATGAGAGACCCAGCCTGCCACCCTTCCACTGGCCTCCCAGGATCTGTGATTGTTTTGGAAGAGGGGCTGCCCTGTCCCTTGGTTTCTGTTTCATGGTTTACCCTGGAGGAGGCAGCAGGGTCTGCTCTTGCCAGCCCTGCTTTGACCTCATGGTGAGGACTCTGGAAGGTACTTGTGGGGTCTCAAATTGCTTGTGTGTTTAGAGAGTCCACGGGTTGTGGATGAGAAGACTACAGAGACCCCAGTGGTTTCCTCCCAGCGTGAAGCCAGAGCTGTTCACCGTAAGGACCATACCTGGGCTTGGCCACGCTTGCACAGTGCGGGCATGTGGCTTGGTAGTTCTCTAACCTTGGGCTCTGTGCGGGCCTGTAGGGGTTGAGTATGACTGTGTGCTGTTTTTGCGGGTCTGGCGCTGCCAGACATGACTGCATGCATCTGTGAATGAGATGTCCGTAGCTGTGCTGCATGGGCCTCAGAGGTATGGTTCTATCTAACTCATTTCTGTCCCGGCACTGCAAGGTAGAGGAGGCCTTGGAAGACAGATGGCCAGAGGGCACTAGATGTCAGAAGGGATGGGCCAAAACTGGCTCGGCTACTTCAGGGATGTCCCAGGTTTCCAGGGGGCTCCATGGCAAATTGACTAGAGGGGTGAGTTTCATGGGGGAAATGGGGCCCTGGCAGCCGAAACACTGGCTTCTGCTTTGTTCAGCTGAGGAGATTTTTTTTTTTTTTTTTGAGACGGAGTGTCAATCTGTCACCCAGGTTAGAATTCAGTGGCACAGTCTTGGCTCACTGCAACCACTGCCTCCCAAAGTCAAGTGACTCTCCTGCCTCATCCTCCCAAGTAACTGGGATTACAGGCGTGTGTCGCTACGCCTGGCTAATTTATGTAATTTTAGTAGAGATGGGGTTTCGCCATGTTGGCCAGGCTGGTCTCAAACTCCTGGCCTCAAGCGATCCACCCACCTCAGCCTCCCAAAGTGCTGGGATTACAGGGGTGAGCCACCATGCTCAGCCAGCCCAGGGACCTCAACCTCACTTGGGGCAACTTACAACAGGGAAGCATCCCCACCCTCCCAGCAGAGGCCTCAAGAGTCCTGCAGTGCTTGGTCCAGGTGCCTCCTGACTCCACAGAGCCATGGCCCAATTCCAGTTAATGGTCTCTGACCCAGGGCTGAAGGTCAGGGGTTGGAGACAGTTGGTAGAGGAGGCGATAGTTCCTCCTGCAGTATTCTCTGAAAACCACCCCCACTGAGGAACACCCTCACTTCTGCCCTATTCTTACCCCCATCTCTCCTTCCTGAGCTCTGAGACAAGGGACCAGGTACCCTGACTGCCCCCAGTCCTAGCCAGCTCAGGATTCAGGCCTGTCCCCTCACCCTCCTCATACTCCACCCCCCGCACCCCAACCAGCTCTGCTTCCTAGGTTTAACACAGAGGTGGCAGCAGCAGCAGCAGCTGGGTGGGATTTTATAACCCTAATTAACCCTGATTCCCTGGGGCCCTAGCTCTAGACTCCCATGCAGCCTGAGACCAGCAGAGCACAAGGCCGGAAGGGTCCACCCTTGTGCCAGGTGAGGGAAGATGAAGACTCGGCCTCTCCCTGTCCCAAGTCCTGGGCCCTGGGAGTCACCCTAATAGATGGCACTGGGAGACCAGGGAGGGGGTGCCCAGGCTGAGATGGTGCCAGGCATCTCTGACCATGTGTCCCTGACAACCAGGCCCTCTCTCCTCCGGATAAAACTCCACGGTGACATCCTTCCATTAAATAGGGCATGTTCAGAAGAGAAAATTGCTACTATTTTCCCCTTTTACTTCACTGTCATCAAAAATTGATCCCATATTGCATCCTTATTTCAAAGAACAAGCTAAAAAAATAAAATAGAAATTCCCACTCCTCAGAGCAGCAGCTGCATCAAGCCTCCCCACCCCATCCTTCCCCTCCCCCCCCACAAAAGAAAAGAAAAACGTGACCAATGAGGAAAGGCACCTGCTGGCCATCTAGGGCTGTTTGAGCGCCCATGGCTTTGAGATGCACGTGACCTGGGAGCAAGGAGGGGCTGGGCACATGACTGTGCAGGCAGAAGGGGATTTCGATCTGGTGAAATGTGGTAGAAAATGGGGTAATTGGGGAAGGTTAATTTGGATCTAAATGGAGCGATTCGTTATCTCAATAAGAAATGTCTCGTTTTCCAGGGAGATGGCTGCGCCTGCCAGATGCTGGCATGCCCACCGTTGGGGTAGTGGCTCAGAGCAGGGCCCACAGCCAGCCTAGCCTCACAGGGCAACCCACCCTGCCCAGATGTGGGGGTTGGGGGCAGAGATAGCTTAATTTGGTTGATTCCCCAACTCATTTGGCAAAGTATTCAATAGCTCTTCTCAAAAGCACGTCTGGTAAAAATGCAAAATGTGAGTAACAATGATGGGGCAGAGGCCGAGGTGAGTAGCCTGCAGACTAGGCACTTGGTCTAGCTGAGCCCATAGGCTCACCCCAAGCCTCCCGGAAGTCAAGGGAGATCTACCCAGTGTTTTGTGTTCTAACCAGAGGAGAAGCCCAGCGTGGCTTGCCATGGGAAGGTGTTTGGGGGGTGTGGGGGGATTTCCAGGATGGTGCCCCTCAGCCCATGCATCTTTGCTAGGAGCAGGGTCTGGGAGCTGGCACCTGGACTGTAGTGTGACCCTGGGCATGTCGCTTCTCCCCAAGCCTCAGAGCCCCATTCGTTCTTTCCCAGGGGCCACAGGCAGAGGCTGCTGGCAGTGCTGGGAGTCCTGGTCACACAGGTGTGACCATCTCAGGCTGCAGTGTGGAAGGCCTGGGCTCAGCAGCTGAACAGACTTAGGTGTGGGCCTCAGCTTCTCCTTCTGCCAGGTTTGTAGACTTGGAGCACTCACTACATTGTTTTAAGCCTCCTCCTTCTGAAAAATGCATTAAGTAGCACCAGCCTTGTGCCCCTATGATTGTGACAGTCACATGTGGACAACAGGTACCCATAAGTGATAACTGGAATCACAAAAGCATCTGGTGGACAGTCAGTTGGGAGCTGGCGCACAGAATTTCCTTGGTCTAACCTGGTATTGGCTGCACTGTGTCTGGAATGGAACTGGGGGAGAGTGAGCATGGAGACAAGTGGAAGCCCCTCCCCTCCACTCTGGTGGGGCCAGATCTAAGTCATCCTATGTCTGTGGCACCTAACACAGACCACGGACATGCTAACAGAAAGAAGAAAGGCCCTGGGGACTGAGGCCCTTTCCTTTTATTCTACATTGTGGTGTTGGTTGAGATAACACAAAACAAAATGATCACAGGCTGGTGTGAGGGCTGGGAGGGAAGTGAAGCAATGAACAAATTAAGGGCACATTTGAGGAGGGGTCCCCTAGGTGGGGGCCAGACAGGTCATAGCCAAGAAGATCCATTTGGCCAGGCATGAGTGGGCAGGTGGTGGAGCCTGTAGGTCCTAGAGCCACAGCCCAGTGAGCCACCCCACACACAGTCCCAGCAGGAACAGCCCTGCCCTGCCTGTGCCTCAGGAGGGGCGTTCTGGATGTTAAAGTTGTTGGTGGACCAAAAGCGAGGACCCAGCCACCATATGCACCTGTGCCTGACCACATGTTGGCAGCATGGATGTGCTTTCCCATGTCTGCACATGTGCACATGTGGTTGCATATGCACACACACACACACACACACATCCTCCTTCTCTAACTCCAGGCCCTCCACCCGCAGAATTGCAAAGCTGTTGACCTCAAAGTCAGATGGAAGAAACCTCCTCACCCACACCCACTAAAGCCACAGATCTCTGACATCACCTTGTTTGGAACAACTCCCTCAGTGGACACCCAAGAGGCCTAGTCACAGGGGTCCCACTTATCCCCTTTCCCTTGGAGGAGTCCTGCAGCGGAGTGGCCTTGGGGGCAGGAGACCAACGTAGGATTCCGGAGTGCTGGAAAGAGCTCAACCCAGGGGTGGGCTGGCAGACCTGGGCCAGGCAGAGCAGTGGGCTGGGAATCAGGTTGCCCAGAGGCCTTGCATACCTTGTGTGGGCTGAGGCTAGGCTGACTCTGGGGCACAAAGACAACACCCTCCCCCACCCCATGGAATACCCAGGTCTGTGGGTTCAGGGAAGGGACACCAAGCCCAAGGTGGTGAGCATGCTCCATGCCTAGCCTCACTGCCTCCTGCTCAAACGAGGGGATCCCCCTCCTGCAGAGCCTCGGTTTCTTCACCTGTGAGAATGAGTGAGGATGGCTCACAGCAGAACTTCTATCAGCCTTTCTGTGCAAGAGTGGCCCCTGGGGTCTGCCCAGCCTTTTGGGGGGATGGTCCTGTCCCAGAGTTTCTGCCCTTCCCAGCCCTTTTTCCAGACAACAGTCTTTGATCTAGGCAGGGCCAAGCACAGTCACCCCCAAAGGGTCACTGGGCTCAACACTGACCCACGGCAGTGTCCCCAGCATTGATGCCATGCTGGCTTGACCTGAGCCTGGCAGCAGGCTAACCACAAGTAGAAGAGGGCTCTTGGGGGCCAGAGCTCCCTGGGTGGCCTTGGAGAGTGTACACAACTCCCTACCTTCTTCAAGGACCCCTCCTGCCTCCTCTGGCCTCAGTCTAGGCCCTAGGGAAAGTAGCAAGAGCTCCAAGGTCACATGGGAATATAAGTGCCCTGAGATCGTGGAGGGAATCTGAGGCAGAGCTCAGACCCGCTCAGGTCTCCTCGTGTCTGCTGGGTCCCTCCCCAGCCACACAGTGTCTCCCACTCCACGCTCTCTGATCCACAGCCAGCCAGAGGCCCACTTCCTCCTCAGAGAGAGCTCAGGGTGTCTCCTGGGCTAATCGGCAAGTAGAGGAGGGGGACTTGATGACATAGCCCAGGTTCAACCTTCCACCCTGCCCTCAGAGAGCTGTGGCCACAGACAAGCTGAGGAACCACCTCTGAACTCAGTTTCCTCATCTGCAAAATGGTGTAGAAATGGGACCTGCTTTGCAGGGGCTGCTGTAGGGATTAATGAGTGATGCTGGCCACAGCAAGTGCTCAGTGGCATCGCCCGTGATGACAGCTCCATGTGCAGCACAGGCAGTGCTGGTGCTGGGTCCTATAGGAGCTCTGCAGGTGCAGGAATTCCTTGCCAACCCTTATATTTCAGGAGTACTTTTTGTTCAAAGCCCTGCTTGATCAACCAGCCATGGGGCTCCTCTCCCTGGAAAACCCCTGCACCTTCCCTCCAGCTTGCTCTGCTTCCTCCTCCAGGCTGCCTCCGCCCTCAGGCAGCCCCCAGGGTCCATACCCCACTTCTCGGGTGTTGTCTGACTCTACCTCCAGCCCTTCCTCATGAGCCCAAGTGCTGTTGGCCTCCATGTGGCCAGCACTTCAGCATTCCTCTGTTTTATCATTAATGTGGCCAGTCTGCCTGGGTGGGTGGTGTCATTTTCCCATTTTGCAGGGAGAAAAACTGAGGCCAGGAAAGCTAAAATCACTCAGTCAGGGTAGATCTGAATCCAGTGTGGATTTGTCACTAGAAGGGTCTCTTCCTCAGAAAGTCCAGCCCAAAGGGCTGAGGAGGTTGGGGGCTAAGCCAACTGGGATTCAGGGGTCCATTTCCTGGGAGATGGCGTGGTAGATAACAGACCGTTGTCCCAGGGGAGAGAGACTACAGCCTGAATGAAGGGAGAGGCAGCAATGATGCCCCAAGTATTTCAGGCACGTGTATATGACCGCTGCCCCGCCCTCTCCAGCTGGTGCCATGGCTCTGTGGCCGTTGCTAGGCATCTGTGAGGCCCAGGTGGGCCCTACCTGTCGTGGAACGGCTGTGCAGTGTGCGGTGGGCCCGGGCCCAGGCAGGAGCAAAGCCACCTCCGCCGGCCCGCCCTCCTCTCACTTGGCAGCAGCAAGCAGAAGCCATTAGCGCCTGGCAGTCCGTGTCCCATGGCTCTGACAAACGCCTTAAATGTTGTCACCACGGCTCCAGCTGTCCCACCGGCCGCCTTTACTCCTCATAATAACCAAGTGTCGAGGCTGATTGCAGCAGCAGGATGCAGCCAGTATTCAGAGTAGCTCTTACCCTGGGCGTTTCCACCTGGCAGCCAGGCTGTGCCCACCCCGCCCACCACCCCCAGCCCTTTGTCTGCCTGTCACCTCTGCCTGGGCCCTCAGCATCGCCCCCGGGCCAGCCAGTGCCTGGCTTTGTGTCCCAAAGCTGGTGGGCAGTGACAGGGTGGGGCCTCAAGCATCCACATCCAGCAGAGTGACAGCCTAGCCGGAAGAGTCTGGCTCCTGCTCCCACTCTTCTGGATGACCTATGCAGGGAGCCCTGGCTTTGTCTTGGTCTAGCCTCATATCTTGCCTTGCTGCCCAGGGACACAGGGAGTGGTCAGAGCCCATCCCTGGCATGCACAAAGCAGCATTCAGTTTGAGCTCTGCCATTTGACCACTGTGCAGTGTTGGGTGGGTGCGTCACCCTCTCTGAGCCTTGGTGACCTCGTTGGGGGAATGGGAATAACGATTGGGCTTCTTGGGGCTTTGTGGGAGCGTGTGTGTGAAGCAAGGTGCAGATAATGAAATGAAGACGCCCGGCCACGTAAACACAAACACCTACTGCACCAATCCCTGAGTCCAGGGAGGCCCAGGAGAATCGAAGGCCCACATCAGCTCCCCTGGCCTTCACTACCCTCCTTCCCACCCCCACATCTTAGCCCTCTGGGCGTTACTTCCCCTATCCCCTTCGTCTGACCTTGCCCTTCAAGTTTTGTCTAGTGCTCCCTTTCCCAAAGCCCACCTGTCTTAGCCTAACCATACTCCTCTCCCATAGGGTGTATGTGCCCTTTGAAACAGCCCTGGATGCTCACTGTTCTCCTCTCATGTCTGCCTTCATCCTCACAGTCTTATGAAGCTGGGACTAGTAGAAGCCCCATGTTAGAGAAGAGGTTATCAGGATTCAGAGAATGGCATCAATTCTGTGCATTACACATGCAGCTCCTGGCTCTGCCCCACGGGGTACTGTGGCTGCTGATCACTGTCTGCCCAGCCCCAGGTCCTGCTAGAACCAGGAGAGTAAGCTAAGCCCCAGTCTCTTCAGGGGCCCTGGTAAAGTGGACAAGCACCCATTTCACCTCTGGGCCTTGAGGGCTTTCCTCCTGAGGTACCTAGACACAAGCACCAATATCCAGGTTGATTATGAGCTCTCTGGTCACTGAGTCATTTGTTTACAAGTTCCCCAACCCTCCGATGATGCTGGAGGGCGATGGGCAGAGAAAGGTGAAGAATGAGTTGTCTCTGTCTCTTCATCAGTCTCTTCTCAGGGATGCAGAGGTGATGGTGCAGGTAGCAGTGAGGACAGTAATGGTAGTGGTGATTTTGAGGAGATGTGAGTGCTAGCAGAGGTGACCACAGTGGGGTGATGGTGTTAGTGGTGACAGTGGTGGTAAAGGTAGTGATGGAGGTGATGTTGGAAGTGGAGGTGATGTTGATGGTGGTAGATGATGATAGTGATGATGGAAGTGATGACTATGATGATGGATATGAAGGTAGTGATGGGGAGCTGATGGTGATGGGAGTAACATTGACGATGATGGAATAATATTGGCAGTGAACATGGGAACATTGGTGCTGGTTAAGCAGTGGGAACAACAGTGATGATGGAGATGATGGTGAATGGAGTAGCATTCTGGTGGTGCAGGGATAATGTTGATGGTGGGTATTGGGGGTGATAGGGCTGATGGGGGCTCCCTGTGGAGTGTACCTCTAAGGGGTAGTCCTCCAGGCAGCCCTTTCCCACTCATGGGCTGTGCCCTCGCTGGAGGCAGGACACAGTGGGGCTTGCTTGGTGCTTTTTTCTTTTAACCTCCAGTGAGCACAGCCTTCTGGGTAATGAGATGCAAATTGACAGAAAAGACAATGAGCCAGCCTGCGGCCAGTGGGGCAGCTTTTAGAGTCAGGCTGATTGCCTCTGTGCCAATTTGCATGGCATTAGCATGCCTTCTCCAACAGGTTCGTGTATTTCATCAGCGGTCACCTGGATGGCTGCATCTGACAAAGGGCGATGACCTGTGATCCCAGACCAGGAGCAGGGGCAGAGCCACTCTGACTCTGACCTGAGTAGGGCTCCAGGATGTGGCTACAAGAAGTCTGAATCTGTGGGGAAGGGCAACTGATAGAGGGTGGGGATTGGAGAGTCCTCATGGTTGCCAGGAACAGGGTCTGAGCAGGGGTCAGAGCCCACGAGTGGCAGGCCTAGGAGGTCTGGTTTGGCCAGCACCATGGCTCCATCTGAGTATGTGATGCAAAAGCCACAAACAGGCCTTAGACAGGAGAGATATCTGGCCCTGGCCTGGGATGCCTCAGTACGGGTCCAGGCTCTGTCCCTAATGGTACAGTGGCCTGAAAGTCCCTCCAGGCCTCAGCTCCCCCTTTGTATGGGGGGGCCAGTGGGCCCCTGACCTCATTGTCTTCACCTTGAAGGGATGATCGTCAAGGCAGGCCCTGCCTGTGGTGTGTTTAGTAAGTGACCAGGGCCAGTTCTCCATATCCGAGGTCACATATTGCAGCCCACTGAGCAGGCCTGTCCTTCTGTCACTGTCACCGTTACTCAAGGTTATGCCTGGGATCATTCTTCGAGTGCCACCCAGGGGGCCTGGGCAAGGTAACACCCAGGTGGTTGCCCAAACCCAGCCCTGACGCGCCTCCCTGCCTCTGTCCATGGTGCTGAAAGTCTTGGGCCAACCTGCTCTGGTGTTCCTGCTGCCTAAGTGGGCTGGGCTCCGCCCTCCCGACGCCGCTCCGCTGCCCTTGCTCTCTGACCGTGCAACCCATTTGACCTGGCGCAGCCCACGACTCCATTCCACGTCCCTTCCCCAAAACAGGCAACAATGGGGCTAGGGGCTCTTCTCCACTGCCCTCCCCCTAGCCCAACCAGTGCCCCCTCCCGCACATTTCAGGGCCCTTTTGTCCCCACCTCCCTCTTCACTGTCCCACTCCTTCTCCTGAGGTTGGGCCTAATCAAAGCTAATCAGAAAATTATGAGCTGCCTGATTACTGATTAGATTCCTAATGTTAATAGAGCCGAAAAGGGCCCGCTCAGGCTGTGTTTTAGGAAAAGTATAAAATAACATCGTGGGAAGGGAGCTTGGAGGCTGGGCTGGGACTCAGACTCTCCTGTTCTAGCTGGGGTGGGGTCTCACTCTCAGCTTTCAGGTGGGAATACGTTCCCATGCAGGGCAGCTTCCTAGCACCCTAAATTCTTCCAGTGATGGGGCCATCCCAGGCAGCTCTTCCTATAGAGGCCTCTAGCAAGTTCTCTGCTCAAGACAGTGGGACTGAATTGCAGTGGGAAGAAGTTAGGTGAGATATAAAGAAGAACTTACTGCTGGCACCCCATGTAAGAGCAGGGTTGTGTCTGTAATGCTCACTAACCTCCTCAGGCCAGTTTACTGCGCACAGTAGGTGCTCAGTAAACATGAGTTGACAGGAAGGAAGGAGGGTCACATCAACTTCTTCCCATGGGAACCATCACCCTCCCATGTCCTGCCCCTGAGCCACAGCGGAGCATAGAGGCATCTGAGAAGCCTTCTTAGAGGAGGATGTTGGGGCATGTCAGGAGAATGCACTGATCTGGCACCAGGGCAGGGGTGCAGAGCTCCCTGGGGATTCAGGCACTCCTGTCTACCACCCTCTGCCTCTTATTCCAGCAGAGCCATGGGGGCTTCTGCTAATAACCATGTTATTACTGACTTGGCAGCAGCTGAGTGGGGCTAATAGGTAACATTTTCACAAGGTCTAGAGTGGGGTTGTGGTCCTGGAGAGCAGGCATCAGCAGTTCAGACCCCAGAGGCTGCCCCTCGGATGCCTCTTCATGGAGCACACAGTGAGGCCTGTACTTAGACTCAGCCTCACCCCACTCACACCTTCACCCCAACGCCATCTTGGATCCCTATTCTCTGTCATCAGCACCATTTCTGACCTGGTTTCTACCATCTCTATCCCAAGGAGACCCAGGGCCTCCAAACCAGCAGATCCCCAAGGGCACCTCCTGATCCACCCCCTGACCTCTTGACTGTGATGGGAGCCCAAGGTCACTTAGCACTTCCTCACTGAGCTGGCTTGCCCAGCACTGGGGCCACACAGATCCATGAATAAAGTTCCTGCCTTTGAGGGGCCACATCTGAGAGGGAGTCAGGTACATGCAGTGATGGAAACCCCAGGGCAATTCTGGGAACCCAGCCCTACAGGGCACCAGGATTCATGGAGGAGGCAGAAGAGCAGTGACTCCTACAGGATGAGGAGTAGCCGGCCAGGGGAGGGGATGAGAAAAGGCACTCCAGGCTTGCGATGCAGCACAAACAAGGCTTTGGAACTGCAGCATAGCAGGAAGCCAAAGTTCAAGATCAGTGTGTTGGAAGAGAGATGAGGTTGTCAGGGCCTGATAAAGGATAGTGTTAGAAAGGGAGGAGTGGTCCAGGCATCCAGGAAACACGGACAGGTCACAGAACTTGTTGGGGAGACCTGAAGGTGTGGGGCCCCGGGCAGATGAGTTCATGCCAACCAGCTTGGGCTGAGAGTTTGAAGATGGGTTGTGGGGCTCAGGAGAGGTCTGGTCAGGGAGGCAAGGAGGGGGTCTCGGGAGTAGGGCTGGAAGCCAAGCAGGGCTGCAGTGGGGTAACGAGCAAAATCTTCAGCGAAGTTGGTGCTGAGGAGAAGAGCAGTCCGTTGGCACAAGCTGCAGAAGAAAACAGGTCAGGCCAAGTTCAGAAGGCCCAAGAGAAAAGCCGAGTTTGGGGGAGGGGGAACCAGTCAGGAGGCCCCTGGAGTGAGGTAAGGGAAGGTGCAGCCCAGAACCTGGAGTTGTCTTCAGTTTCCAAAGTGAGTCCCCATCCTGTTCCCTGTCTATGCCCTGCTCTCCATCCACATCCTCGCAGCCCTGGGAGGGGCCCAGGCAGGGTTTTGTTCCCTCCCTGTTATAGGTGAGAGATCAAGGTACAGAGAGGTGAGGGCAGTGCTCCCCAAATTATGTGGTGGGTCAATTGCCGAGCCCCAGGAACTTGGGTACCTTGGCCTATGTGGCAGAACAAGGAAGGAGGGCACTGTCACACTCAACACCCACCCCCGTGCCCACACACATTTCTAGAATGGGGCCTGATGAGGGGACAGGATACAGCACCATGCTCCAGAGAGCACTGAGATAAGGATGTGTCCCTGCTCCCCTGCCTAGAGTGGCCGATGGCCTCCATGTGGGTACCCTCACCCAGTGTTATCTGCATGGTTTTTTCTAAGAATGAGAGAAATGTTGATGAATTATGGATCATAATATAAAGGGAGGAAAACTGACACAAAACTGGCAAAATTCTGAGAAATTCCACCTGAGTTGCCAGGGACTGACTGACCTGCGAAGATGCATAAGTTTCATGCTGGGGTTTAAGGAGGGGTGCCAGCTAGGTTGGTGGATTCCCACCCGTTTGAGCCCTTGTGGGATGGGGCTGAGAAGGGCAGTATCTTGGAAAGAGCCCCAGCAGCCTGGAGTAGCCTTCAGCTCTGAGTTCCTTGGGGGTGAGGTGCCTCCATACGGCTGGGCTCTGAAGCCACAGTCCAAATGTGGACCTGAAGCAGTTTGTTGCGTGTATTGGTTTATTTCTTATTGGGGCACCTCTTGCAAGTGCTCAGCAGGAGACCTGGGAGCTCACCAGGGGACTGGGTAAGGCAGAGACCTGCAGCCCTGAGGCCAGACCTTTCCTGCAGCTTCCAGCATGCGGCTGTCCAGGTCCGCCCACACCTCCTCCTGACTCAGCCTGCTGCTGCAGAGTTGAAATCTCCAGAGGATGGGTTTCATGCCCAGTTCCAGAAAACTGGCTTGTAAATTCAAGATGGTTTCTGCAAATGCTCAGCCCAGCCACAGAGGCCCCTTTCCTCACCCCCTCCCTGTTCACATTGGACACATTTGTCTTCTGTCCCAGGACATATCCGACCTTCTTTCTGTATTGATTGTGGTTCCAGTTTAAAGCAAAAAAGCAATGAAAGCCAGTGGAATATCTGTTACCACCTGTGAGTGCCACTTCCTTTACTTCCTTGGGAAGGGATCTCAGAGCTCATGGCCTTCCTCCTCTTGATATTAAAATGCCCACTTTGGCCAGGTGCAGTGGCTCACACCTGTAATCCCAGCACTTTGGGAGGCCAAGGCAGGCGGATGACCTGAGGTCAGGAGTTCAAGACCAGCCTGGGCAACATGGTTAAACCATGTTTCAGCATGGTGAAACTAAAAATACAAAAATTAGCCAAATGTGGTGGGCACCTATAGTCCCAGCTACTCAGAAGGCTGAGGCAGGAGAATCGCTTGAACTCGGGAGGCGGAGGTTGCATTGAGCGGAGATCGCACCACTGCGCTCCAGCCTGGGCAACAGAGCAAGACTCCATCTCAAAAAAAAATAAAAAATAAAAATAAAATGTTCACTTTTTGGTAACATAACAGTAATGAGAGAGAGTGGGAGTTTTTTAAAGTGTCCTCTCTTGGCAAAATACAACATAGCAAGGATCCTTGGGAGCCCAGGATGTTCTGGGAAATTCTGTCTGACCTGAAATTCCAGCCTCTGGGATACCAGGTTCCCCACCCTGGCTGGTCACAGTCGTTCCCTCTGCGTCTCCATCACAGGCCACCCCTCATTTCTTCATATTTTTCCTAGGAAATTGAAGCACAGCCTGCCCCTTCCAGGCTGGACTGAGGGGGTGCAGGCACTGATTATCAAGCTCATGGTGCCCACAGGGAGCCGGCAGGCCTGGGCCCAGGTGGAGTGGCGGCCGCCCTGCTGCAGAGGGAGACCACAACTCGAATGGGTTTTTCCCTGTTACATGGATTCTGACCTTTTAAAATAAATAAATAAAATCCATTTTACTAATTTTTTTTATCAACTCGCAGAAGATGCATGAGTCCTGTGAGGGAAAAGGTCAGGGAGCCTGTTGCTGCCAATAGCGGCAATGGCCTCCCATGCCAGCCTTCCCCTGAGGTACCCTCTGTGCCAGAAATGTTTATTTTCTTTGCAGGCTTCTGTTTGCTGGAATTGTGGTCTGGGGTTTGAGTGTTTTTTATTGCTCTGGTGGTCATTTTATCTTTAAGTTGTAAACATGGTTAATACAAGAAGAGTAGGTTTGAACCTTAAGATGTGTCATGGGCTGGGCGTGGTGGCTCGTGCCTGTAATCCCAGCACTTTGGGAGGCAGAGGCAGGAGGATCACTTGAGGTCAGGAGTTCGAGACCAGCCTGGGCAACATAGAGAGAACTTGTCTTGTAATAATTAATTAATAAAAACTATAGGCCGGGCGCGGTGGCTCAAGCCTGTAATCCCAGCACTTTGGGAGGCCGAGGCGGGCGGATCACGGGGGCAGGAGATCGAGACCATCCTGGCTAACATGGTGAAACCCCGTCTCTACTAAAAAAAAAAATACAAAAAACTAGCCGGGTGAGGTGGCGGGCGCCTGTAGTCCCAGCTACTCAGGAGGCTGAGGCAGGAGAATGGCATGAACCCGGGAGGCGGAGCTTGCAGTGAGCTGAGATCCGGCCACTGCACTCTAGCCTGGGCGACAGAGCGAGACTCCGTCTCAAAAAAAAAAAAAAAAAAAAAAAAAAAAAAACTATAACAAAATTTTTAAGGAAAAAATACAGATGGGACAGGAGCCAAGTGTGTCCAGCATAGATGCAGCCAAGGGGCGAAGGAAGGGGCCTTGAGGGATGGGTAAGGCTGGGTGCCTGTCCTGTCCCAGGAGGCACGCATGTCAGCAGTACACCCGACAGGAAAGCACAGCCACTGGCGTGTCTCCATCACCCTCAGCGCATAAGTCACGGATCCTGCTTGACCCTCACTGCCGATCCTGCTGCATTTCTCTTCATCCCTCAGAACCCAGCAAAATGTGGGGACGGGGCAAGACCTGCCCTCAGAAGGTTGTAGTAAGTGAGATTGTGTCCATAAAGCTCTGAGCACATCGTGTGAGGGCCACAAAGTCGCTGAGGCGGCCATCATGCACGTAGCAGGCATTGTCTGTCCACACAAAGCCTCCCTCAGACCACGAGTGGTGCCAGGACAGGGCCAAGTGGCGATTCTCCTGGTCCCTGACTGTGGACATACCTGCTTGGAGCAGGAAGTGGATGAACAGACAAATGTCTGCTCAAGGCTGGAGCAGCAGCAGCAGAGGCCCACAGAGCCAGGGCCCCCTGACCCCACCTGCACTTCTGCCCCTACTGTCAGCCCTGGGGCTTCAGCTCCCTCCTGCAGAGCTCTGCATCTTGCTTCATTATTATGCAGATATTTTAATTATGCAGATATGTTTTTAGACAGTGTTAAATATGTATATTATTTACTCATTAGACCATAACAGCTCTGGAAATTGGAAATCTGTATTTAGTATCTTTCTGTGCACAATACACAGCTAACGCAGGACCCACAGGTGGGGAGGGAAGATGGGTGGCAGTGGGACCAGTGCTGGCCTAGGCAGGGGCTGCTGGGCATCCTGGTACTTGCCCCCTCCCGTGGCCTGGACCCAAGGCTTGTGGGGGCAACTCAGAGGAACAGCTAGAAGGCCAGTTACTGATCCCCTCTCCTAGGAGAAGGGCAAAGGGACCACTCTGAGGGGTGGCAGGAGGGACCTGAGCCCAACCAGCTAGGCCCCACCTGGCCAGGGATGGTCCTTCCCTGGGACAGTCACTGTCCAACACTGCTGGGCTTTACCATCAGGCAAACCTGGGTTTGATGCCCCCTCTTCCTCCCTAGGGGTCTGGGGCAACTACACTAATACTTTGAGCCTCAATTCCCTCAGCTGTAAAAGGAGGGGAGAAGGAGAATCTACTTCTCGTGAGTCTTGCTGGGGAGGCAGCAGTGAAGCCCTCACCCAGGGTAGGCACTGGACCACACCTAGTGATATCTTGTCGTTGCTACCTTCCTTGCAGCCCTCAGCAGCATTCTCAGGGCATACTACCCCCAGCCTCCACCCCGCAGCCCACACTCCATCACGGCTTCTGCCTGGCTCAGCCCTCACTGTCCTAGATCTCAACATCCTGCACCCATGGGTTCAGGGCCTTTTCTTCTAAGCCTCTCATATCCTCTAGGAAGTGGGAGTAACCATAACTAATTAAGACCAAAGAACTCTTCCAGCCTTTCCCTCTGGGCTGTGCAGAAAAAGTCCTATTTGATGGGCAGTTGCTCCTCAGACCCTTCTGAGCCACCAGCACTGGGCATGGAGGGACTCCCAGGTGAGGGCTGGTGAGGAGAGTAGGCCAAGGAAAAGTGGGGAGCACCTAGCCTGGGGGTGGGGGTGAGCAGGCCCTCTTAAGAGGGTGAGAGCACCCAAGAGCCCCAGCCCCCCATCACCCAAGGCCCTCCCCTCCTGGCATGCAGGGGGCCTTCCTATCCCAGGTGTTGGCCTCTGAGGGGTGCCCATCCTGGCCTGATCTCAGGTTCTTGACTGTCTCAGCTCCCACTGCAATTGAAAGCTGTTTAACGTAGCGAGATTTGCAGGTATCTGTGCAGGGGCTGCTCCCCAGGGGAGGATTGTCCCCAGCCCAGTGCACGACCAGTCCTCCTCTTTCTTGCCTTTTCCTGTAAGAACGGTTCCCAGAGCTGAGGGAAATTGATTAAGTGAAACTCTCTGATAATTGCCTCTGAAATGCCTGCTGTTACCATGATGGACTTGGCTGTGAGCATCCCCACTCAGCAGTCCCACTGAGGTTCCCTCCAATACTCTGGTCATGATGGGGACGTCACGGGCCAGACAAGGCACCATCAGTGACTTCATAGCTGCATTGCCATAGGCAGCCATTATCCCCCAGGATGTGCTGAAGAAAATAGACTCAGGTTAAACCACACACCCGGGGTCACACAACTGGCTGGGCAAAGCCAGACTCAAGCCCAGGCCTCTACACAGGTCCAGAGACACCCCAATCTTCATTTAGCAGACATTCATTGTGCACCTACTGTATGCCCAGGGCCAAGTTACCATAAACTCGACAGCCACTAGACACTTACCCACCAAACCCAGTGCTCAAGGGGAAAGCAGACATGGAAGAGGGTTCGCTGAGCGTCAGGGTCAGGAAGTGGATGCAGCTAGAGGAGTCTGGGCAGGAGTGGCCTGGGAGGGAGCAGCATGTGCAGGGCCTGGTAGCAGGGCAACCAGAGACTGCAGGCAGCTGCAGGAGCAGAACCCAGAGCCCAAGCAAGGAATCGCTCCCAGGGGGACAGGCACTTGGGGTCAGGGCTAGGAATGGAGTGCATCTCCCCAAGATAGGCAGGCACTCCAGAGACAGGCAGGCACCCTGTCCCTGCCCTGCGTGGTATCCTAATACATTCTTCCCTCGCCTCTGGGCCTCAGTTTCTTGCCGCTTCCAGCCTGTCCCCAAACCATCAGGAGGACCAGGGAGAGGTGGAAGGGAAGTGCTAGGAGGGATGAACCTCCAGGGGTGGGGCAGGGTGGGCATGGTCTCCCTGCCAGCCCTCAGCAGGCCTGACTGTTATCAGCTCTATGGAGACAGGAGCCCAAGGTCTGGGTGCTCAGCCTGGGCCAGGCAGTTGGAGCTAAACTTGGAGATCCCTGCCTCAGGACATGTCCTGCTTGGCAGAGGGGAGGGAAGCCCACCTTGTCCAGAGGGCTGGTTAAAGGCAAAAGGAAATTTCCAGGGGAGGTAACACAGTCTGATAGGGCTAACCAGGCAGAAAGAACAGATAGCAGGAGGGCCCAGAGCTGGACAAGAGCCAGCAAGAGAAACCTCAGGGGACTGGCTGCCTATGTGCAGCTGCTAAGGGTTGGAGGAAGGGGGCTGCCAAGAGCCTAGCCAGCCTGAGTGGGTGCAGTTACTATGTCCAGTTTATAGGCAGGATGTTGAGCACCAGAGTGGTGAAGACCCTGCTCCTAGAAAGTCAAACTTTGAACCCGGGCCAGGGCTCAGGGACTCCAGGGTCCAGACTCTGATCTCTGCTCAGGGCCCCTCATGCACCCCAGTGGTGGTCCCAGTCCTCTCATCCTCAGGCCTGATGGAACCTCGTGGCCGAAGCCTGCCCACTCCACTACACGCACCAGCTGCCTCGGCCCTTCCTCCCCCACCACTGGGCCTGCCTGTTTAGCAATTTCCACACGTCCAGTGCCTAGGGATGGACTGATTGATCTGTAACACCGAAAAAATAACAATGGCTTGATCGTTACTGAGGATTAAAAGTAATCCTTTTGCTGTGGCTATTACGACTTCGTTATTCACGAGTCAGTGAGCTGACCCAGGCCTTTGAGCCCATGGGATTCCATGAGCTCAAGGAGGCTGGGGGTTGGGGCCTCCCTCTCTGGATCTCCCTTGCCCTGTCTGCTAGGCTCTGGAGCCAGAGGGGCCTGTAGCCCCATGTTTTGGGGCCCAAAGGTTTCAGGGTCAGAGCTGAGCCCTCAGAGGGTGAAGGAGCAGGCACCCCCTGGCCAGGAGAAGAGGCAGGGGCAGGAGAGCACAGTTCCTCAGGGTCATGGCCCAGCCTGGAGACTCCCACTAGTGTCAGTGTGGCATCTGCAGCCCCATCGACCCTTTGGCTTTTCTGTGGCAAGAGACTGCATCTGCTTCCCCCATTCTGCCCCAGTCTCAACCCCAGGGAAGGACAGGGGCCTCAGCAGAGCCCCACTCTGAGGAAGATTTGGCGTCCCTGGGAAGGTAGTGGTCACCAGATAAGGAAGGAGGGGCACAGCGATGACAAAGGCTCGACCCACGCACTGCTCATCAGGCTTTACACAGCCTCCAGGGCAAGTACTGAGCCCAGCACCTGCTGTACTGCAGTTGCTCAACTAACACTGGTGACAAATGTTGTGAACGGTACAAGTCACACAGTAATGCCCTCTATACAAGGGAACTGCAAACTTATGAATTGGGGACCTCGTCCATCCCTGGGTTTGGGATCAGTGGGTGGGCATTTGTGGTTTAGGCCAAGAGGAGGCTCCAGGATGGGAAAGCAAGAAGAGGAGTCAGGTGGGCCCTACAGGACCTCGAGAAGGTTGTGCCTTTTACGTGCAGAGAAGTGGGAGCCACTGAAGGGTTTCAGGACAGGGGATGGTGACGTGACCAGATCTACATTTGGAGAAAAGGCTCCAGGTGTTGTGTGGAGAATAGGTGACGAGGATGAGAGGACACAGGTTCCAGGCAGGACGGAGCCTGAGCTGGGGGTGCACAGGAGGTGGTATAAGGGATGCCAGGGGTGGAATGGAGGAGGCAGAGGGGCCAGGGTGGGTGGCCTGCCCCAGAGGGGCACTCTGAGCTCAGGTGGGTCTGAGGGTCACTCCAGGGAAGTGTCCAGGAACTCAGGAGGGCCAGGATTGGAGGCAAGACATGGGAGGCATCACGGAGTAGAGAGACCTGGGGCCCCCGAAACCCTAGGAGTGTGAGGCTGGGCTGGGGAGAGAGGAGGGTGTGGGTCCCAGCCAAGCAGGCCCTGCAATTAAGGGTGGTGGGGGACAGAGGACTGAGCCTACAAAGGAGAGGGAAGCAGAGGCCAGGAGGGCCAAGCTCTGTGGGGTGAGAGGGTTTGACCCCAAGAGGCACTTTCTCTCTGCTCCCGGGACCTCAGCCTCATAGCCTCCCCACCATTCAGTGTCCTTGGCCTGAGGAGGGGGAGCCGGCCCAATGGGACTGGGGATGGCCCTGGACAGCCACTCTAACTATGGGGGTGTGACACCCTGCCCCAGGAGAGCAGAGGCCACAGCTCCACAGGAGGCCCCACCTTGCTCCCTGCCATGCTAGTCCATGCTTCAGAGGAGGAAACGCCGGCCTCCATGACCTGACTCCCACTTCCCCCTAATGGGCAACTGACAGGCTTTAGGAGGACGTCCCTTCCAGGGCCCACATGTCATATCAGCCCTGGACTCAAGGATGGGGGATGGTGACGTGACCAGATCTACATTTGTCCTGAATACCAAGGGGCAGGACCTTCTGAGTAAGGCTGTAGGCCTGGAGGTGGGACACGCCTGCTTCACCGTGGGACAGGGTGGGATGGGGTGAGAGACCAGAACCACGCACCTCGCTGGGCATGGTGGGCCCAACAGAGGCTGGTCCTTGGATCTCGGTCATGGTTGGAGCAAGACAAATGCAATGGTGAGGGCTGGGCTCCAGGGCCCAGCCTGAGCCGGACTCACCTTGTGACCTTGGGCAGGCTGCTCACCGTCTCTGTGCCTGGCCGTCCTCATCTGAGGAGGGCCACAATGGCCCCATGCCAGGCACACTGTGAATGGTACAAGGTGCACAGCACACGAGTCACTGGCCAGGGGAGGGTTCGGTGTGCAGTAGGTGGCCAGTTGATAGTGATTGTTTTGTCATATTGATTTGACAGGACACACTGCTTTTAGCTCTGCAGAAGGCCCCAGGGCAGACTCAGTTCATCCTTGGAGCCCAAAGTTTCCCGTAGAGACGGGATTCCTTAGAAAGTATCTAATGGCCGGCGCGCGGTGCGCTCAAGGACTGTAATTCCCAGCCACTTTGCGGAGGCCGAGGATGGGGCGGATCACGAGGTCAGAGGATCGAGACCATCGCTGGCTAACACGGTGAACCCCGTCTTACTAAAAAAATACAAAAAACGAGCCTGGAGAGGTGGTAGGCACCTGTAGTCCCAGCTACTCGGGAGGCTGAGGCCGGAGAATGGCATAAACCCGGGGGGCGGAGCTTGCAGTGAGCTGAGATCCGGCCACTGCACTCCAGCCTGGCCGACAGAGCCAGACTCCGTCTCAAAAAAAAAAAAAAAAAAAAAAAAAGAAAGTACCTAATAAGAATGTCTGGGTGACCCGGGCTTAGGCCCAGAGGGTGGCCAGGCCCCAGTGCCTTCTCCATCAAGCCTTCCCTGAGGTCCCTAGCCCCCACAGCACTGTGCCTCCTGCCCCTCAACCTCTCCTGCCATGGTGGTTCTGCGAGGTTGTACCTGTGAGCTGTGAGAGGCAGGACCAGGCCTGTCACACCTCCACCAGTCAGCGCAGTCTCGCACCGAGCGTGCCCAGTGGCAGGTGTGGGATGGATGGGCACACAGCTATGCCCTGAGGGACATTCTGCTCTCAGGCACAGGGGCTTTGTTGCAAGAGGCCACTGGAACCAGCCCCAAAGAACAGGAGAGGCTCTTATGGACAGGGGGCTTGGGAGCCCTGTGGGAAGGGGCTCAGGAACTCTGGGAGAGGGACCATGGGCCTGGGTGGGCAGGGTGGGCTGTGGGCCCCTCCTGTGGGCTCTGGGTAGCTGGCAGAAGGGCAGGGCAAGGCGAAGCACTCTCTAACTTGCAGCTCAACCTTGGCTCCAGAGGAGCTTCCTCTTGGCACTGGGGTGATACAAGTGTGTGGCGGATAGAGAGTGGCACTGGGGCTTGGCTTAGTACAAGGAGTCCCATGGAGATGCCACTGGGGTCACTGCACAGGCTTCACCTTTCCTGCATGGACCCAGCTCTGGTCAAGGAGGTGCCCACACAGCAAGCTGGGGAGTATCTGGGGCAGAGAATCTCTGAGGGTCTCATAGGATGAGGGGAAGGGAGTCCCTGGTCCAGCCTGGCCCCAGGGAGTGCTAGGGATGGAGAGGCTTTGGGGTGGGCATAGGGCAGGCTGCCTTCCTCAGCCTCTGACCTCCCTGTGCTCTGTCCCTCAGAGACTAGCTGATGCTGCTGAGAACTTCCAGAAAGCACACCGCTGGCAGGACAACATCAAGGTAGGAACCCCAGCGCCCTGCCCAGCACTCAGGGCATGCCCATCCGTGGGTGGGTGTGAATGCCGGGGGGATGGGAGCTACCCAGACATATGAGGGACACGGAGGGGTCTGTGGAGCAGAGCCAGAAGTCTGTGTCCAACATTCAGCAGCTACTCCAGGTGCCCCTCACTGCTGGGCATACAGTGAGATATGAGTCCACATTCACTCCAGAGGAGCTGTGGAGTCACCCGTGAGTGGGAAGGCTGCTTGAAAGTGGTGTTCTCTGTGTTCCCCAGATAAGGTGTTCAGATTCTTGGAGAGACCCTGGGTCAGAGGCCTTTGGACTTCAGGACTTGTCAGAGGCTTTAATACAGTGACCTGCAGGAGATGCTGGGAAAAGGGGACCGGATGCCCTTCCCCGACTTCCCTTCCCTGACTTCCCTGAACAGCAACCTGTCCACCCAGGAGACCCTCAGGCTGGCTCAGGGGACTGGGCTGCCATGGTCACAAAAGCCTCTCCTTCCACCTCAGAAGGAGCTCAGGCTCAGTTCTTGGAGCAGAGATGCAAGAAGCTGAGTGCAGAGGGCCTAGTGCATGGGGGAGTGAAGGGGAGCCTCACCCATCCCAGCCTAGGCCTGAGTTGCCCTCGCCAGTTCCTTGCTGTATTTGATTTTGCCTGGGGCTAGATATACCTGCCCTCCAGCCAGCATCAGATGGAGGCAGGGCTCTTCCTGGATTCAAGGAAGCCCCAGTGCCAAGGATGATGTAACCCTTGAGAACCAAACTAGTTGGCAGGGCTCCTGTGTCCTCCACAGCGGGTGTCAGGGCCGTGCCTCCTAGTAGTCTTGTGCTAAACACAGGGAGGGGCAGGGTGGGGGTGGCAGACTTGACTCGTTCCAGCTCTGGGCCAGGCACATCTGCTCTAGGAAGCAGTGGGGTTATTGTCCCTATTTGACAAGAAAATAGAAGCACAGAGTGGATAGACCTACCGGAGGTTACCTGTTGGTGGCAGAGATTCACAGCCAGCTATCGGGTGTCAGGGGCTCATGCCTATGATTCAAGCTCTAAATCTGTTCCTCCTCCCCAGTCCCCATCCCCCAGGCCATGCTGAGCTGCCTCACCTTGCCCACACCATGGCATTCTTCCTTTACCCCTGGCAGGTGCTGGGTGCTGCCCTCAGGGAGTTCACATGAGATTCGAAATGAAAGGTGATTTTCTAAGGTGAACAAATGAATGAGCTAGTTACTCCCTAAACCAACCGCCCTTCCCTAGGAGACAGGACTGACCCTTCTCTCCCTCTCTCCTACTCCAGTGCTACTTGCTCACAGTCCCTGTGGGACCGAGGCAAGGGCTTCAGTTTCTCCATTTGGCAAAGGACTGACTGGTGCCAGTGCTGCCTGTGAGCTCAGCTCTGGGGTGTGAAGGAATCACTGCACACGTCAGGCTACATGGGTGCCAAGCTGCTAATGGCATGGGTGCATCTCTGACCACACCAGCCCTTGGGCCCTTGGGCCCTAAGTACTTCTGTCCTGAGATGAGGCAGTAAAGGGCTCTGGCTGCTCCCCTCCCCTGGCTTGACCTGAGGTGCCCCAGCTGTGGGTGTGACCACAAGCAGCCCTGACCACAGGGCCAGCTGGGCCCGGCCTTGTTCCTCTCCCTCCCTGCCACATCCTGCCGAGTGCCTGCTGGCCTGTCCCACTGGTGTCTCAGGTAGGGTGGGTGGAGCTGTAGTCATCTCCCTCCTTCCCATCTACTGGGTCACTGTTCTTCCCAGGAAGCACTGCTGCTGCCACAACTGCCAGGCTGAAAGGCATCAATGCTAATGGTGTGTCCAAGAGCCCAACACCAGCCAGCTATGCTCGGGCTGTCAGGGAGAGCTGGCAGCAGTGGCTGCAGGAGGGGCTGTCCATGCCAGGGGAGGGTGCAGGGACTTGAGGCTGGGAAGGGATGCTGTTTTGTCCCTTGCAGGCACACCACCCACCCCTGAAACCACATCCTTCCAACGACCTTCAGGAGATGACAGACAAGGAGCCATGTTCCCCAGCACTCAGGAGAGGTACCTGGCCTGTGCCACAATTCCAGCCTCAAACTCAGGCCCTCTTCCTAGGAATGCCCTTATCTACCCCTCCTTCAGTGCAAAGCCTCTCTCTCCAGATCTCTGCCTAGGACTCCCTTTTCTAGCCCCAACCCTAGGATCGGCCCCACTGCCCACAGCAGTGACAGTGTGACCAGAAGCAGTCTTCTTACCTCTGAGATGGGGAGGATGGTGCCCAACTGTTCTGGCCACAGAGGAGATGATTGGCTCATGTGGCCAGACTGGAATCCACTGCACCATCAGCCGGGTGTGGCCGTCCCTGTGTTGACAGCACACAGCAGGTCCAGGTGCAAACCTCTGAGGAACAGACAATGGTATCAGTGGTATAACCCACATCCACATGCCCACAACTCCACTGACCTCAGCCTGGGGGGTAGGGGATTCTGGAGTCTGCAGGGTCAGAGCTGGGACAAGAGATCAAGAGGGCAATGCCTGGATGTAAAACTCCTATACCCCTTTCTCGTCCCTGGCCAACCCAGACCCTTGGACACTAGGGAAACGATGGCCCTGATTAGCAGACAATGCCTCACATGCCCCACAGGCGGGCAGCAGGTGCCCTGGTGCCCATAACGCTTAGGATAGATGAAGAGGGACCACCTGCCAGACCACACTTGGTGCCAGCACCATACTATGCCAATACTGTGTGCCACCGAAACCACCACCAGGGAGGAGCTGGGCCAGGGCATGGGTAGGGGAGGGGAAAGTGGCCATTGGCCCCAGGGCCTCAGTGCCAATACCAGGGCCTACAGGAAACAAAGCCATGCACTGGGAGTTGAATGGAAGAGACAGCCCTCCCCTGGGAAGCGTAAGGGAAGGACACAGCCCTGCCCTGGGGAACGTGATGGTGGGAGTGGACGGAGCTCTGCCTAGGGACTAAAAGGAGGGCTGTGTGGGGGCTGGGCCAGGCTGGAAGAGCCAGCTGGACAGGACAGGTGGCCTTCCTGGCCTGAGGGTCTGACCCAGCCATAGGGCCCCTGCGTGCCTCTGCCAAGCCAGCGACAGACGGCTCTCTCAGAAAACAGTCCTCTTGGCCAGGCTGAGCTGGCACTAGGCCAGGGCAGGAAGGCCAAGCGTCCTCACTGGTGCAGCGGGTGGCTGGCCTGGGCCCGCACAGGCAGCTGGTGGGCAGGCGGCAGTCATGTCTGGCCAGGCCTTGGCAGCCACCTTCTAAGCACTGAACTCGGATGGCAACTGCCCTTCCTCCGCTCACCCCGTGCTCACTTCCTCAGATTGTTCCCTGAGACCCACCCTCCTCACACCTCTCTTGGGCTTGGCTCCTGCTAAGGAGAATGTATGTCACCAACACAAGGGTCACATGGACCCTCCTGCCCCGCCCCTCACCTGTTATCTGTGTACCCAAGTCCACATGGGAGGGCATGTGTGTGAGTTCAGAGTGGGTGATTCCCCCAATTCCTGCCCAGTTGGGCAAAATGGCCCCTAAAATATCAGGTAACACAGGGTATGTCAGGGGAGTGGACCCCAGACATTAAGGACACCCGTTTCACCCCACCCGGGGCTCTTCCACACTCAGCCTCTCCTCTGGGCTGTGGAGTTGCAAAGACGGAAGGTTTCCACTCATGGGCAGAGTTGCCCCTACCCCTGGGGAGGCCCAGCTCCCTGTTCTCTTCACACCCTCAGAGGATATTACGAGTGGGGAAATAGAGACCCAGAGGTGAAGCCTCATGGAGGCTGCATGATTTAACTGGGCAGCCTTGCCTCCTCGGGGGTGACCCCTGGAATTCCTCAGAGGGCCACTGGGACAAGCCAGTAGGCTGGGTCCTTTCTGGCTCAGCCTCAGTCTTCACTCACTGCCCAGGATTCCAGAGCTCACATGTCCAGGTCAGAATTTGAGGCCAGGACTCTTTGCCGAGGCCCTTGTACTCGGTCACTAGAGTACCTGCCTCCTTGTTGCTTAACCCAGGTACTGTGTTGGCCCAAGCAGACAGAGGCCTTCTCGGGGACCCTCTCATCCTGACCCTGACGGCCCCCTCCTGCCACAGCTCCACACCACGTCATGCATAGCAGTCACATGTATTTATGATATGTTTTCACATGTATGACCTTGTGTGCCACCATCCATGCTCTTCTTTTTTTTTTTTTTTTTTTTTTTTNTTCCCTAGGAGACAGGACTGACCCTTCTCTCCCTCTCTCCTACTCCAGTGCTACTTGCTCACAGTCCCTGTGGGACCGAGGCAAGGGCTTCAGTTTCTCCATTTGGCAAAGGACTGACTGGTGCCAGTGCTGCCTGTGAGCTCAGCTCTGGGGTGTGAAGGAATCACTGCACACGTCAGGCTACATGGGTGCCAAGCTGCTAATGGCATGGGTGCATCTCTGACCACACCAGCCCTTGGGCCCTTGGGCCCTAAGTACTTCTGTCCTGAGATGAGGCAGTAAAGGGCTCTGGCTGCTCCCCTCCCCCTGGCTTGACCTGAGGTGCCCCCAGCTGTGGGTGTGACCACAAGCAGCCCTGACCACAGGGCCAGCTGGGCCCGGCCTTGTTCCTCTCCCTCCCTGCCACATCCTGCCGAGTGCCTGCTGGCCTGTCCCACTGGTGTCTCAGGTAGGGTGGGTGGAGCTGTAGTCATCTCCCTCCTTCCCATCTACTGGGTCACTGTTCTTCCCAGGAAGCACTGCTGCTGCCACAACTGCCAGGCTGAAAGGCATCAATGCTAATGGTGTGTCCAAGAGCCCAACACCAGCCAGCTATGCTCGGGCTGTCAGGGAGAGCTGGCAGCAGTGGCTGCAGGAGGGGCTGTCCATGCCAGGGGAGGGTGCAGGGACTTGAGGCTGGGAAGGGATGCTGTTTTGTCCCTTGCAGGCACACCACCCACCCCTGAAACCACATCCTTCCAACGACCTTCAGGAGATGACAGACAAGGAGCCATGTTCCCCCAGCACTCAGGAGAGGTACCTGGCCTGTGCCACAATTCCAGCCTCAAACTCAGGCCCTCTTCCTAGGAATGCCCTTATCTACCCCTCCTTCAGTGCAAAGCCTCTCTCTCCAGATCTCTGCCTAGGACTCCCTTTTCTAGCCCCAACCCTAGGATCGGCCCCCACTGCCCACAGCAGTGACAGTGTGACCAGAAGCAGTCTTCTTACCTCTGAGATGGGGAGGATGGTGCCCAACTGTTCTGGCCACAGAGGAGATGATTGGCTCATGTGGCCAGACTGGAATCCACTGCACCATCAGCCGGGTGTGGCCGTCCCTGTGTTGACAGCACACAGCAGGTCCAGGTGCAAACCTCTGAGGAACAGACAATGGTATCAGTGGTATAACCCACATCCACATGCCCACAACTCCACTGACCTCAGCCTGGGGGGTAGGGGATTCTGGAGTCTGCAGGGTCAGAGCTGGGACAAGAGATCAAGAGGGCAATGCCTGGATGTAAAACTCCTATACCCCTTTCTCGTCCCTGGCCAACCCAGACCCTTGGACACTAGGGAAACGATGGCCCTGATTAGCAGACAATGCCTCACATGCCCCCACAGGCGGGCAGCAGGTGCCCTGGTGCCCATAACGCTTAGGATAGATGAAGAGGGACCACCTGCCAGACCACACTTGGTGCCAGCACCATACTATGCCAATACTGTGTGCCACCGAAACCACCACCAGGGAGGAGCTGGGCCAGGGCATGGGTAGGGGAGGGGAAAGTGGCCATTGGCCCCAGGGCCTCAGTGCCAATACCAGGGCCTACAGGAAACAAAGCCATGCACTGGGAGTTGAATGGAAGAGACAGCCCTCCCCTGGGAAGCGTAAGGGAAGGACACAGCCCTGCCCTGGGGAACGTGATGGTGGGAGTGGACGGAGCTCTGCCTAGGGACTAAAAGGAGGGCTGTGTGGGGGCTGGGCCAGGCTGGAAGAGCCAGCTGGACAGGACAGGTGGCCTTCCTGGCCTGAGGGTCTGACCCAGCCATAGGGCCCCTGCGTGCCTCTGCCAAGCCAGCGACAGACGGCTCTCTCAGAAAACAGTCCTCTTGGCCAGGCTGAGCTGGCACTAGGCCAGGGCAGGAAGGCCAAGCGTCCTCACTGGTGCAGCGGGTGGCTGGCCTGGGCCCGCACAGGCAGCTGGTGGGCAGGCGGCAGTCATGTCTGGCCAGGCCTTGGCAGCCACCTTCTAAGCACTGAACTCGGATGGCAACTGCCCTTCCTCCGCTCACCCCGTGCTCACTTCCTCAGATTGTTCCCTGAGACCCACCCTCCTCACACCTCTCTTGGGCTTGGCTCCTGCTAAGGAGAATGTATGTCACCAACACAAGGGTCACATGGACCCTCCTGCCCCGCCCCTCACCTGTTATCTGTGTACCCAAGTCCACATGGGAGGGCATGTGTGTGAGTTCAGAGTGGGTGATTCCCCAATTCCTGCCCAGTTGGGCAAAATGGCCCCTAAAATATCAGGTAACACAGGGTATGTCAGGGGAGTGGACCCCAGACATTAAGGACACCCGTTTCACCCCACCCGGGGCTCTTCCACACTCAGCCTCTCCTCTGGGCTGTGGAGTTGCAAAGACGGAAGGTTTCCACTCATGGGCAGAGTTGCCCCTACCCCTGGGGAGGCCCAGCTCCCTGTTCTCTTCACACCCTCAGAGGATATTACGAGTGGGGAAATAGAGACCCAGAGGTGAAGCCTCATGGAGGCTGCATGATTTAACTGGGCAGCCTTGCCTCCTCGGGGTGACCCCTGGAATTCCTCAGAGGGCCACTGGGACAAGCCAGTAGGCTGGGTCCTTTCTGGCTCAGCCTCAGTCTTCACTCACTGCCCAGGATTCCAGAGCTCACATGTCCAGGTCAGAATTTGAGGCCAGGACTCTTTGCCGAGGCCCTTGTACTCGGTCACTAGAGTACCTGCCTCCTTGTTGCTTAACCCAGGTACTGTGTTGGCCCAAGCAGACAGAGGCCTTCTCGGGGACCCTCTCATCCTGACCCTGACGGCCCCTCCTGCCACAGCTCCACACCACGTCATGCATAGCAGTCACATGTATTTATGATATGTTTTCACATGTATGACCTTGTGTGCCACCATCCATGCTCTTCTTTTTTTTTTTTTTTTTTTGAGACAGTCTCGCTCTGTCGCCCAGGCTGGGGTGCAGTGGCCGGATCTCAGCTCACTGTAAGCTCCGCCAACCGGGTTCACGCCGTTCTCCTGCCTCAGCCTCCCGAGTAGCTGGGACTACAGGCGCCCGCCACGTCGCCCAGCTAGTTTTTTGTATTTTTTTAGTAGAGACGGGGTTTCACCGTGTTAGCCAGGATGGTCTCCATCTCCTGACCTCGTGATCCGCCCATCTCGGCCTCCCAAAGTGCTGGGATTACAGGCTTGAGCCACTGCGCCCGACCCATCCATGCTCTTCTTACCAAGGAAGGGGCATGGTCTCGCCCTCCTAGAGGCAGGAGAGGCCGAGAGGGGTCATTCCCACATGCATCAAGCCCTGGGGGGCAGGGAGGCCATACAGAATCCTGAGCCTCATCTGTCATCTGCAGGGGGCTAAGAATCCTCCTGGGTGACATGTCCCCCTATGTCCTTGACGCCACCAATATCTGATGTTCCACTAAGACCGTGAAACGGCAGAATAGAGAAGCGGAGCCCCTGGAGCAGCTGGAGAGGTGGCCCCAGTGAACGCTGAGGTGCCTAGTATTGACTCAGGTGCAGGCAGGTCCCAGCCACAGCCTGTGAGGGGAGTCCAGGGCTCCTGAGGGCTGCAAGTGACCAGCCCCCGCTTGTGTCCTTTCCCATCCTTGCGGAAGGTTTGCCTAAGAAGTGAGTGAGTGAGGCCCCAGGTTGTAATCTGCAGTCCTCCCACCGCACCCGCCTGTTTTCATTATGGAGGGAAAGAGCATCAGAGCTGTGTTTATAACCCCCTTTTAGATAACAAATCACATTTTCTTTTCACAGCGAGTGTGTTGAATTGATATTTTTTCCCCTCAGTTTAATGGGTTTGTGTGTTCAGGAATGATCTTCATCAACTGAAACTCCTTATTGTGTTTGATGTAATGTCAGCTTTCATTATGCGCTTTGGTTGGAGCTGGGTGCAGAGAAAGACCGAGCCCCCTGCAGCTTGGGCCCGGCCTCCGCCCCCGCCCCAGGCCCACTAGGGCTGCAGTCTTCTTGCACTGGTGGGTGGTAGGTGTGGGCAAGGTCGGCAACGGACTGGGAGGGCAGGTTGGAGCCAGGGTGCGAAGGCTTTCTTCTCCCTGCCCTCAAAGTGTCTGACTGATGGGGTCATATGGCTGCTGTAAGAAAGCACCAGACACGGCAGGTGCCCTGGATGCTGGAACTCTCGGGCCGCCTTTGGTCTTATGTTCATCTGCAAGTTGTGGTCTTGCCCATGCATGGTGCCAGGCATGCAGTCAGTATTCCAGAATGCTGGGACTAAGCCTGCACATTTAGCCGGTGGCCTGCAACCCCTCTACCCCTGGTGAGAGACAGACTAGGACTGTTCCCTGAAACAGTCCAAGGTACTGACGCAGCCCCTGGGCAGTCACCACAGCCAGGCCTTCCCAGAGTCCTGCCTGGGGAGTCTGGGGAGCCTGGGGCTCAGAGAGGGAGTGGGGTCACACACTGAGTGAGCCCCAGCTGGGCCTTGGGAAGCGAGTGTCCAGGGTGACATCTGCCCTGGTGGAGTGACGGCTGGCTCTGCCTGCCGTTTCACAGCCAGGCCCTGGGGAGCAGACTTGGTCACCACTCCCATCTGCAGACCACAAAGAAACAAGCCCTGAGTGAGTAAGGGGCCACCGGGGCCACGCTGCAGGTTTTTGCTGTACGAAACAGGGCTGAGGAGCACCTGGAGAGGGTGACTTGGACAGTGACTCTGTCCTGAGTTGTGGCCCTGAAGCCCACGGGGGCAGAGTGTGGCAGCCCCTCCTAAGCCAGTGGCACGTGGCTGACACCGGGTTCACCTTCTGGCGGCCTCTGTCAGCCATGCTCGGTTCTGATTAAAGATCATTACACATGAAATTAGCCCGTTTGTGTTACGGGTCCCTGGGGCGGCCAGTGATTATGACGCACAGATGGCCAAGAACCCAGGCGACTGGCAAGGAGACATGGGCCAGGGACGGGCAGGGCACACACAGGCGGGTGAGGGCCGGGAGGCAGGCGCCAGGGACGGGCTTTGTTTTCTCCCGCTCCTGTTGTGGAAACCCCCTCGCATTTCACAACAAATCACAGATAATTAATAAGTACATGCCCGTAATGAGCAGGCTTTTTAATAGAAGAAATTGGAAGATGCAGCGTGGAGTCATTATTTCCCTCCTGCCCAAACTCGGCTCTGTTTTCTGTCTTCCTCGCTCCCTGGTGCTGCCTCAGCCGGCCTATCTGCAGACAGAGCCTGGAAGGCTGCAACCCAGGACCCTTGGCCCCTGAGTTAGGGAAGCCCAGGGAATTCCAACTGAGGGGTACTGCATGCTCCTGGAGCCTGTTCAGGGCCTCTGAAGATGGGCCTGACTGCATTCCCAGCCCTGACCCATCCAGCCCTTCCAGGAGGGTGGCTCTGGGTGGGGGAAAGGGACAGTCTCTGCCCCAGAGGAATCTAAGGGTGCCATGCAGGCCTTGAGGCTAGGAGTCCTGTCTGTCTCGGGACCCTGAGCAGCTAGTGCTGAGGCCTCTCTCCCCCCACCAGGAGGAAGACATCGTGTACTATGACGCCAAGGCTGACGCTGAGCTGGTGAGCACCCCCTCCTGAGCCACACCTCCTTGCTGGGTCTTGGTGGCCTCAGCTGTAAAATGGATGTTAGGACTCAGCGCCACACATTTTGAGCTCAACCCTGCAGAGCCGTGGTGACACAGGCCCCATCGTCCACCTCCCACAACTCCCTAGAAGTCCGGACCCCTCCAGGGCTGCATCTCTGAGCACTAGTGGGCTGAACTTGACTGCAGTGAGGGGCAGGTGGTGAGGCGCTTGACCCTCCCTGCACGGGGCAGTTTAGGTCCCAGATGCAGAGGGCCTCTCTTAAGTGCAGTGAGAGGAGGGAGACAGGGAGCAGCTGGGAAGGCTTCCTGGAGGTGGGCAGGTGTGAGCAGGATGCATTGATGTCCAGGTGCATTTCCAGGTTAGGCCAGCTCCCTTCCCTGTGCTGAGCACCCCACAGCCTGGCCCATCGTCAGACCCTGTCCCTGAGCTCACCTGGGGTCACCCACCTCAGAAGTAGTGGCACGGGAACTGACCAGAGAGCCCAAAGCCACACCACCCTTCTGCCTCCATATCACTCACTGGCTCAAGTCCGCCTGGGCTGCCCTGTGAGGTAGTGAGGTCCCCATCACCAGAAGACTCATGTGAAAGCTGTATGACTATTTGCAGGGGAGGTGGCTGTAGAGAAGACGAGTCTGAGGGTGTAGGGCACTTGAAGTAGACAGTGTTTTCTGAGCTTGTCAAGGCCCAAGACCCTCTGCCTGACTTTAAGGCAAAAGTAGTTGAACCTGACGGTCCCCTCTGTAAACAGAGGTGTCACAGCAGCACAGTGTCTGGACTGCTTGCTGATTCGGAGGACCCAAGATCTAGTCTTCCTCTCCTAGGCCTGTGGGCTTGGTGGGTTTCCGGGGCAAGTGAGAGGTACCCAATGACACCAGGAGGTGAGAAGGCTGGAAAGGATCCCTCTGCAGGATCCGCAGTGCCAGGCTGGCCTGGGAGAGCCGCAGGAGGGCACAGGGCCCGAGACAGAGCGGGGTGGGCTCAAGCAGGTGTGCTTCCCCTTGGCTGAGCTCCGTGGCTCCCAGAGAAGTTGCTAAAATTAAAGCTGGAATCTGAAATTCAAATGAAGAGCGAACCTTTAATTAGACCCTGAATCCAATTCCTTACCCCCCTTGGCAGCAGGCTGTAATTTTAGCAATCAGGGCATTAAATATAAACCAGGAGACTACAGTTGCCCACCATTCAAAGCCCCTGGGTTGGGGGTTGGCACTGACGGACTTCTTGGCCAGCCTTGTGCCCAGCGTCTACTAGGATGCTCTGAACCTACCTCCAGCAGCCTCAACTGTATCCAGGGCCCCAGCCCCTCACTCTAAATCATTGACTCCTTGCCCCTAGCCCCTTGGACTTCTGTTGGGGGGCTAGAGATTGCCCGACAAGGGAGCTTCACTCTGGGGCCCGGCTAGACCAGGGTCAGCTAGGCCAAACGCCTGGTATAAATGACAGCACGCACACATTTTCCAACTCCCCTGCTTGTTGTGTTGTTTTGTTTTTTTAATCTTTGCCAGAGGTACAGTTAGAGATCTTTCTAGACCATTTACTTTTAAATTACCAGCCAGAAGGTGGGGTGGGGAAAGAAAAGGAAGGAAAAGTTTACCAGCTGATAGCTTATCAGAACAGAATCCAAATGTCACATTAGTTGGGAAAGTTGGAAGATTAAATTTTCTGGTGCCCTTCATCTGCCGCTGACATTTCGGGGGCTTTCTTCTCCCACGCCTCCCCCTCCTCTGAGCGGAACGTGAGTGGCGCACACCTCACAGGCGGCCGCTCCCACTCTGGCCTCCATGCTCCGAGGCTGCCTGCCCTGGCTCTACCCAGCACCTGAGGGCTTCTAGGGTGTGCCAGGGGTGGGCAGATGGGTGGCACACTGCAGAAGGGCAGTGGGAGGGCAGCAGACAGCTTGGATTCTGCTGTACAAAATCTACCCTCAAAGAGATGAAGAGTGTCTGCCACAGGCCCTTCAGAGCTGTGCCGCTGGGGTGTGGAGAGCTCATCTGGCGGGGTGGAGAGGCATGGTCACCCTTTCCCCAGACTGGACACAGCTTGGTCAAATGCCTAGAGGAAGAAACACAGGGGAGGGGCATGCCCAGGTCATAGTGGGCAGCGGGGGTCAGCCCACGTGGACCCATGGGGGAGAATGAATGAACTAAGCCTGGGCTGAGGGTGGTCACAGAGGCCTTGAGGGGCAGTGAGGGAGCGTATGGGGTGTTCAGCTGCTTATGATCCCTCCTACCAGCCTAGGAAGCCCCCCCAGCTTTGCTCTCCACCCTTAGCCTCCTTTCCCTTGACTCCCCAGTCTGGCTTTTCCTCTTTGCCTTCACTCTCTACCATCATCTTCCCTCCCCTCCCCCTTGCACACCTGCACCCAAGCCTGCCCCATTCCCATCGGCTGCGGCATCAACACTAGTCACAGACCCACTCCTGCCAGCCTGTGATGGTGGGCGGGGATGCACAGCGCATGCCCAGCCTGCCCGGCCGTGAGATGCCATAATTGGCACCTGTCAGGCCGCTGTGGCTCATTTTAGAAAATCAACAGGGGCCCTTTCAGTCCTGCTGCTACTAGGCACCACAGACCCTCCCTCTGGAGGTCAGCAGGTCTGAATGGTAGCCCCCAGCCCAGCTCTCCCAGGTTAGCCTCCCCAGCTCAGACTCTACAGCCGTCAGGCTGCAGGGGATAGTGCCCTGCCTTAGATAGGGCTAGGGCCCTCTCCCTGCTCTCAGAGGAACTCCATGAAGGGGCTAGGCAGGGCCCAGTGATGGCTGTGGGGGCCCAGAGCTCCTAGGAGGGACTGCTGAGGCCTGCCTGTCATTGTACAAGGCATATCCTTGTAAGCAGAATTCTGGAGCCCGCTCCTTCTGACTGGCTCCATGATGCCTCCTTCCCTAATTGGTTTTCAAGAATGTGGAGAAGGGGTTGGCTTCGTTTTGGTTCTAGAATTTGGGTTTAGCAAATGTGGGGATGGTGGGTGGGGTGGGCAGGGGGAAGTGGGAGTCACAGGCCCCTTGGGTGAGGGGTCCAACCCCGTGTCCATCTGTCCCTGTGTCTCTCCATCTGTCTCTCCTACTGCAATGGTCCCTCTTTTTGAGATGCCCCTATCTCCTGGACTCTGGCCCTCCCTGCCCCTACTTGCAGGCCTCTACAACCCCATTCACCATTTTCCAGCCCTGACACCGCTGGGGGGTGCCCTTTCTGCAGGACGACCCTGAGAGTGAGGATGTGGAAAGGGGGTCTAAGGCCAGCACCCTAAGGCTGGACTTCATCGAGGACCCAAACTTCAAGAACAAGATCAACTATTCATACACGGCTGTTCAGATCCCCACGGACATCTACAAAGGCTGTGAGTGTGCAGAGCGATCGGGACAGCCCATCCTACCTGCCATGGGGGCAGGCCCACTGCCAGGGCATTCTTGAGTCCCTGGGGACAGAAGGCCAGTGCCATCTACCTCCAGCCTCCTACACCTGAGATTATTCCTGTGCACCTCTCAGATTCACCCACCTGTGGGCATCAAGCACTCACAGGCACAGCCTCACCCTAACACTCAGCAAGTTGCAAAACACTGAGCCTCTATCCCTGTGCATGCATGGTCTCCTGCCCACGTGTCCACAGGCACCCACACGAATGCACGCACACACACACCATTCCCCACATGTGGGACTGAGTGCCCGCCTGCCCCTGAAGCAACTCCTCACCACCCTTCCCCATTCCCTGCCCCCAAGTAGAAGTGGTTGAGAAGCTGCAACACATCAGGTGGACACTGAGGGCAGGGGGACAGGAAACCACTCCTCACAGATACCAACCCTATGACACTGCCCTCCTTCTCCTGGGCATAGAACCAAGGAGGTAGGAAGTTTTCCTGCCGAGAGCAGCCAGGAGCTGGGGATGTGGGGAAGGGGGATGTGGAAGAGGGTGGTTGACAGTCCAAGCTCCAGGGACAAGGCAGTTTTACACAATGGGGAAACGAGGTCACTATAGCTAGAAGGATTTGAGTCAGACATGAGGAGGAACTTCCTGAAGCTCCTGGGAGGTAAAGGGGGAGGAAGCCAAGAGTCAAACACTGGATGGGGAGCTCCAGCAGCAGGATTGAAGGCACTGAGGCCTGTTGTTTCTGACACAGTTTTATGAACATCTACAGAGTAGCCTTGGAATCCAAGGAGCCCACTGGGCTGGGACTCAAAAGCCCCAGAGCCACTGCCTCAGCTCTAGAATGCAGGGAATTCCCAGGGTCCTCAGGGAGGCCCTCTCCACCTCAGGGTCAGCTAGGCCTTCTGGGCAGCCTCAGGCCAGGGTGGGGAAGGATGCTCCCCCCTGCTCCCTGCAGCCTGCCCGCAGGCCACCTGCCTGAGCCAGTCGAGGGGCACTATCACAGGCAGGCATGCTAATTAAAAAAGGAGCCACACCGCCCTCTCCAGTCACCCCTCGCTACCCACACAAATTGCATTTTATATGTTTTTTATTTACTGTGTCACTTTTAATTAAATCTGTAATCACCTGCCTGAGGGGGCATGGTCCCCTTTGCCAACTCACCGTGATCTGAGAGTATGTGCACATGGGTGCTGGTCTGTGCGCATGGGGCTGAATAGCAGGCCCTTTCCAGGCGGGGGCAGGGGTGTTTGCGTGAATGTGCCTTGCCATGTATGGGTGTGCGCGTGCGGGGTCACAGGTACCTGCATGGACAGCCCACGGAGAGCAGGGGTCTCCTCTTGGCCCTTGACCTGAACCAGGGACACCCCTCTGCTCTAAGCCTGTCATTGTGCAGATGGGAAAACTGAGGCACAGTGAGGGGTGGGACCTGCCGGGCAGACTCCCTCAGGGCAGACAGTACTTTGTGAAACTCTGGAGGGCCTGGCATTATTTTTTCCTTAGAGAGAAAAATAGAAATTGTTCAACTCACTAAGTTTCTAAATTAGGAACAGGACCATAACATACTGTTCAATAAGCACAGCCAATGCTCGAAATGTGTTTTGTTTTCACATTATGGTCAGTTATGGGAAGCCACAGGAACAGACAGCGAAGGGAGTGGGAGCAGGGGCAAGGATCAGGCAGCAGACACAGCAGAGGCCCCACGCTCCAGAGGGGCTGCCAGAAGGAGAGTGCCCAGGAGTGTGTCAGTGCCCCGGGGCTGGGTCAGAGGCTTAAGAATTGTAAATCATGCTTTCTACCTTTGCCTGCTAAAGGTGGTCTCTGGTTCTCACTTGAGGTCGATTTTTGATGGGGATCCCTGTATGGGGAGACAGTGGCTGGGCTCTACATGGGAAGAAAGAGGGTGGATGTCCCTGGAGGAGGAAGGAGGCACAGAGGCCTGGCAGAAGCAGCTGTGTCCCGCTCCTGCCATTTTGTCCGAGTGTCCAGGGACAGGGTCACTGCACACATGAGAACATGTGTCACACACACACATCAGGCCGCCCTGAGTTGGGGGTCGAGGGTACTGCTCAAACCATCCTGGGTCTCTGCCCAGGTTGAAGGGTCCGCAGGATGGAGTCCATTGGAGCCTTGTTCTGTGTGTGTGTGTAGGGATAGATCTGGACAGGGGATCACACATGCACAACTGCAAGGGTTGAGGGGAAAGGGAGAATGGGGTAACTGATGATAGCGGGTAGTGAGCAGGACCCACGAGTGTCCCCTGTAGGTCCAGAGTGGTGTGTAGGCATGAGGGTGTGTGCCCTCGTGCCCATGGTGGCAGCTGGGTTGCTAGGTAGGTGGGTTGCATCTGGCTGGAAACACACAGGTTAGACACAGGTGTACCTGTTGGCAGGGTGCAGGCTGTGTGTGTGTGTGCATGCGTGTACAAGTACACGTGCCTGTGTTGGAGCAGGATCTGGCACCGCCCCTGCCCCTCTAAGAGCCCCCACCCCCACCCCTGCTTGCTTCTGGCCCCAGTTGATTAATCATGGAGCTGAGTGGCTTCCAGCTTATCAGGTACCTTAATAGCTGAATAATTCCAGCCCCATCAGCGGGCCCTTAATTGCTTTCTTGTTGCTGCAGCCTGGAGTGCATGCGAATGGGTGAGCTCCTGGGAGACCAGCGCTAGCTCCAGGCAGCGTGCTGGACCGAGGGCTCCCAGCTCCCAGCACCCTGCCACCTGGGCAGCCCCTCTCCAGAAGCTACCAGCCACAGCTGCCCTGCCTACTCATGTGGGGCCTGGAGGAAGAGTAGGCTGAACTGTTCCTTTCACAGCTTGGGAGGGGTGAGGATCAGGAAGTCTTCCTGGAGGAGCTGGGGCAGCCACAGCTGGGCCCTGGGAAATAGGGAAGGTCTGGATAGGCTGAGAACAGATGGAGCATTCCGAGTGGGGGCACAGGCATAAGTGTCGTGGTGGTGGGTTTGGCAAGACACAGCCCAGGTGCTCCCCACCCCAGCTCCCCGCTTCCCCCCAGCCACCGTCATCCTCAATGAGCTCAACTGGACAGAGGCCTTGGAGAATGTGTTCATGGAAAACCGCAGGCAAGACCCCACGCTGCTGTGGCAGGTCTTCGGCAGTGCCACAGGAGTCACTCGCTACTACCCGGGTAGGTACCAGCCCCTGTCCTCTGTCCGCCCAGCACCCCTCCTTTCTCCATCTGCCAGCTCACCCATCCTGGAGGCATGGGACAGAGTGGCTGCTCTGTAGTCTGTGGTGGCCCAGTCACCTCTGCAAGGCCTGCCTACCCAGCTCAGCCCTTTCCTGCTGGTCCCGCTCACTCTCTCCTCCCTCAGCTACCCCGTGGCGAGCCCCCAAGAAGATCGACCTGTACGATGTCCGAAGGAGACCCTGGTGAGCAAGCAAGAAGGAGCTAGGGAGAGACACCCCCTCAGCTCCCCACCTTTCCTGCCTGCTCCCCTCCCTCCCCATTTCCAAGCCCCTAGCAGGGCGCAGCCAGCTGTATCCAATTTTCATTTCACACATCGCTGCAACTGGAAAATGGATCCCATCACCCAGGCAGGCCTCCCAGCTGCCATGCCCCCCGTCCACTGCCTAGCACCCCCACCCACTCAGGGCTGAGAGATTGGAAGAGAGATTGGACCAGAGGGGTTCCCCAAAGGCAGATGTAGCCTCCGTAGGGTTGGCCAGCCCCTGCCCTACCTGTCTGAGCCCCAGATACCCCTCCCCTCTGCTCTGCCCCTCCGGCAGCTCCCTATGAGTATCCTTCCCTGGCACCTGCGCCATCCCACACACAGCTAGACTCTGCCCTCGGGGCCCCAACCTGAGGCAGAAAACACAACAAGCCACTGAAGCCAGGAAATGTGGCTCCTGCCCCCTCTGGGGATCACCTGTTCATATATCCCCTGGTACTTTTCCTTGCCGAGGAGCCAGACCATTCATGTCATGGGCAAAGACTGTGTCTGTTTCATTAAATGTGGTGTCATCAGTGCCTAGAACCTTGCCTGGCCCACACAGTGCATGCTCAGGAGAAATGTATTGAATCAATATGTGTGTGAAGGAAGGAAGGACCCACATGGTCCCAGTGGGTCTTACCCTAACAGAGGCATCTCCTGGGCAGGTATATCCAGGGGGCCTCATCGCCCAAGGACATGGTCATCATCGTCGATGTGTGAGTGAGCAGTGCTGGCAAGTGGGGCTGGGGCAGGGGCGGGCAACGGGCTAGACTCTGCTGCCCTGAACATCATGGGGGATGGGCAGGAGAACACTTGAGGTTCCCCTGGCTCCTCCACGGCCCCTGCCTGACCTCTCCAGGAGTGGCAGTGTGAGTGGCCTGACCCTGAAGCTGATGAAGACATCTGTCTGCGAGATGCTGGACACACTGTCTGATGACGACTATGTGAATGTGGCCTCGGTGAGTGCCAAGGTGGCAGATGGGGCAAAATGGGTCAACCCACCTGCCCTGCTCCTGTGACCACCACCAGCCCCATGCAATAGCTGCCTGCCCTGGCCAGCCTGAGGCCAGTCACCACCCTGCTGTTCCTGCAGTTCAACGAGAAGGCGCAGCCTGTGTCATGCTTCACACACCTGGTGCAGGCCAATGTGCGCAACAAGAAGGTGTTCAAGGAAGCTGTGCAGGGCATGGTGGCCAAGGGCACCACAGGCTACAAGGCCGGCTTTGAGTATGCCTTTGACCAGCTGCAGAACGTGAGCCCTGTGGATGGGCAAGTGGGCGGCTGGGGGAGGAGAGGGTCCAGGCTTGGTGACACCCAGGAAATCAAGATGGATGGCCTCATTAGCACCAAACAGGCAGCTTGGACAGATAGCACCATATGCTGTGGGGGAGGAGGGCCAGAGATCCAGGCTCACTGCGGGAGGGAGGCCCTGCCCCTGGACCAGGGAGGGCTGAGAGCTGGGGCTGAGAGCTGCCTGCCTCCGCCTCACTCCTCTCAGTCCAACATCACCCGGGCCAACTGCAACAAGATGATCATGATGTTCACGGATGGTGGCGAGGACCGCGTGCAGGATGTCTTTGAGAAGTACAATTGGCCAAACCGGACGGTGAGGCTCAGCTGAGGCAGGGGCTGCCCTGACCTTGGCCCTGTACAGGGGAGGGCTGTCCCCTGGTGGCCACAGCAGTAACCTCAAACCCCTCACAGGTGCGCGTGTTTACTTTCTCTGTGGGGCAGCATAACTACGACGTCACACCGCTGCAGTGGATGGCCTGCGCCAACAAAGGTACCTCCCCTGTGCATCACTGTCAGGGGCCTGCCTGCCATTTCTTTTTGTCGATTGCATATGTTGTTCAACTGTCCATCCATATGTCCAGCCGTGTTGTTCACCCGCTGCGAGACAGTGCCTCCTCCCATCCACGAGGCTGTCCCTCACTCTGTCTGGAGGCTAACATGTCCACCTGACTGAGCCTCTTTTTGTCCATCTGTCTGTCTGTCCATTATCCAACCGTCCCCCAGCTTGTCTACTCCTGCATCTGTTTGCTGATCCATCCGTCCCTCTGTGCACTTGGGCCTGGCTGCCGGGTGGACTTTGAATGGCATTGCACCCTAGAATGAGGGACCTCAGACCTCAGGCTCCTCCCTCCTCGTCTCTGCCCCCTGCTGTGCTTCCTGATACTGCTGCACTCACTCCCTCTCCATAGCACCGCCCTTGGCAGGGCAGAGGCCAAGAGCACTAAAGGGAGAGGACTCCAAAGAGAGAGGAGCCCAAGAGGCGAGGCAGGGCTGCAGACACACCCCAGGGGCAGGGCCCTCTGTACATGGGTCCTGCAGTGCCAGCCAGGCCCACCTCTGCCTCTCCTTCCTTCACAGGCTACTATTTTGAGATCCCTTCCATCGGAGCCATCCGCATCAACACACAGGTAAGACTGGGGGAGGCCCCTCCTCCCAGTCCTTGACTTCCCTGCAGGGATGCTGTGTGCCATGGGCTGCTGTGGGCCAAGGGCGCCCCCTCATGGCGGCTGGGGCACAGTCCCAGTGCCTGGGGAGACAGAACAGGCAGTGCCTGGGAAAGGCACTCATGACCCCCACCACTGCCCCCTCCCCAGGAGTATCTAGATGTGTTGGGCAGGCCCATGGTGCTGGCAGGCAAGGAGGCCAAGCAGGTGCAGTGGACCAACGTGTATGAGGATGCACTGGTAAGGCCTCTGGGCAAGGAAGGGATGGGGCTGGCACCCTTCCCCCAGGGATGTGCCCACAGGTCAAGACCCTGGAGGGCCCCCTTAGGGGGTGAACCAAGCACAGGAGAAAGAGGTGGCCTGCACTTGAGCCCCTGCTCTGAACACTCGGGGTGGGGTCAGTGCTGGCCACAGGTGACTTCATCATCTTCCTCTCCCTTCAGGGATTAGGGTTGGTGGTAACAGGGACCCTCCCTGTTTTCAACCTGACACAGGATGGCCCTGGGGAAAAGAAGGTGAGGAAAGGGGAGGGTTGGGGCTATGGGTGTGCCTGGAGAGGGATGGGCACGCCCACAGCAGGTCTGGGGGTGGAGGAGAGGCAGGGCAGGCCTTCACACTGCCTGTGAGAGCAGCTTGAGGCCTTGTGGAGGGTGGTTCCCCATGGAATTGAGCACATTGCAGAGCCCCCCATGCTTCTGCTCCCAGAACCAGCTGATCCTGGGCGTGATGGGCATTGATGTGGCTCTGAATGACATCAAGAGGCTGACCCCCAACTACACGGTGAGCATCCATCCACCCGCCCATCCGCCTACCCTGCCTCCCATGTGGACGCAGGCAGGCTCAGCAGAGAAGACTGATGGGTGTTACAGCGCCTCCATGGAGACCTCTGAGTTCAGGGGGTCAGGGAAGGTTTCCCCAGGAGGTGACCTTGGGTCTAGAGCAAGGTGACCTTGGGTCGGCAAACTTTCTGTAAAGGGCCAGACTGAATATTTTAGGCTTTGCAGACTTAAATACCCATCTCTCATTTGGTTGCACTGTTGTATTGTGAAAGCAGCCACAGACAAAACATAAACAAATGGGCATGGCTATGTTCCAATATAATTTTATTTGTGGATACTGATATTTGAATTTCAGATAATTTTCACATGTCACAAAATAGAATTTTTCCTTTGATGTTTTTTCTAACCATTTAAAAACAAAACCATTCTTAGCTCATGGCCATATAGTAATGGGCGGCAGGCCAGACTTGGCCCATGCACATAGGCAGGAGTGTCCCGGGCAGAAAGGAAAGGAGGGGATGGCATACATTGGAGGCAGGAGGAATTCTCTGGCCAAGGGCCCAAAGGTGAAAAACAATCATAAACCAGGGTAGGGGCAAGATGGCAGTGTGGCTGGCCCAGCGCCTGCGGTCAGGGAGTCTGCGTCTTCGCCTGTGGAATGGGGAGAGGTGTGGTATGTACAACAGCATCATTAAGCCTGAGCCCCCTAAAGCCCCTGCTTGGCCCTGAGCGGGCAGGGGCTGTGGCAATTGGCCTCCAGGTACAGTAAGAAACTGACCGGGGGAGGTAAGGGCTAGGTCCAGGTCTCACTTACTCCTAATTCCCTTCACCTGGAAGGGAAGCCCCAGGTAGGATTCCCAAGGGTGCACTCATCGTGCTGCTCTCTCTTGACATGGGAACAAGGAGGAGGCACAAATCAGGGGCAGTAGTGGCTAGAGGACGGCCACAGGGGTACAGAAGCAGCAGCCCTGTGGGACCGGTGGAGGCAGAGAGGTCAGGCTGACTGACAGCTCATAAGAATCAGGGGAAGAGGATGAGGACTGCAGAGCGGCAGCCCACACGCCGGTTAGCCTTGGCAAGGGCAGGTGCATAAGGGGCAACCCACCTGCAGGCCTCGCTGAAGAGACAGACTTAGGGCCACATGGCATGGGGGACCCTTAGCCCAAGGCAGGCAAACAGCATCTCTCAGTGTGGTGGAAGACCAAATAGGGAAGAACTCTGGAGCCCAGGGAACCCCAGCCCATCCCTGCAGACCCTGAGCCCCCAATCTGTGCCTCCAGCTTGGAGCCAACGGCTATGTGTTTGCCATTGACCTGAACGGCTACGTGTTGCTGCACCCCAATCTCAAGCCCCAGGTGAGCCAGATGGGTGACCTGGAGGGTGGGCATACCTTCCACAATGGGGACTTCTGACTCCCCGCCCTGCCTCCAACAGACCACCAACTTCCGGGAGCCTGTGACTCTGGACTTCCTAGATGCAGAGCTGGAGGATGAGAACAAGGAAGAGGTAAGGAGAGGAGGAGAAAAGGGGCGGGGGACAGAGCCGAGGAGTGTAGGGGCTCTGCCCTTCACATCTCTGGCCCTTCCAGATCCGTCGGAGCATGATTGATGGCAACAAGGGCCACAAGCAGATCAGAACGTTGGTCAAGTCCCTGGATGAGGTAAGGAGGCAGGGCTGGGGACCAGGGAGTCAGGGTGGGCACCCCCCTACCCCACTGCCCCCTGCTTGCTAGCCCAAGTACCTGACCCAGCCTCCTCTCCCAGAGGTACATAGATGAGGTGACACGGAACTACACCTGGGTGCCCATAAGGAGCACTAACTACAGGTAAGTGAGGCCAGGGCTGGGCGGGCAGAGAGGGTGGGGCGGTCCCAGAATCTGAGCCCAGCTGCCCCCTCCCTCTCCCATTGTGACCACCATCCCAGTGGGGGACCAGTGGCCAGGGCTGCTCACTACTCACCCTGGGATGCTTAGTCTGCCAAGAGACTCCCTGGCCTTTAAGGAACAAGCAGCAGGTCTGAGAGCACAGGACGGTCATCCAAAGTCTCCTCATCACTACAGCCATCTGCTCCCAGGATACTGCCCTTGGCAGGTTCACTGCCTGCTCTCAGCCTGCCTCACAGCCTCAGGGCGGAGCAGGTCCCTTGTGTGTCAGGCTGGGTTGGTGCAGGCTGACTTCTGCGTGCTCCACACAGCTAGTCCATCCCGAAATGCCGGGGCATCCTTACAGCCCATGCCAGCCCACAACTGCCACCCCTCACCCCCCGCCATATCTGCGCCAGCCCTGCTTTCCACTGGCTTTGAGTATCTGGGGGCTGATGACCCCACTCCCACAGCAGCACTGGCACTGTAGCCAGCTCATGGCAGCATCTGCCCCTTGTGGGTCAGAGGGAGGCTGGCTGGGCAGAGGGCTGTTGTGAGAGGCTGCTGGGAGGGGAGATGGTGTGCGGATTTGCTTTGGGGCTGGTTGCCTGGTGGCCTCCAGGAGAGTTTGAGGAGTGGAGAGCCTCCAGGGTGCCGGCCCCTAGACCATGAACCTCCCGCAGCTAAGCAGGGAGAGGAGCCCCTGGTGGTGGGAGGAGGGGATGCCGCAGCTGGGACCTCTGCCCAACTCCAAGGCCATGAAGAGGGGGTGCCAGTGTGGCCCGCCTCCCCCAGCCGTGACCCGCGCTTCTCCCCCCTCAGCCTGGGGCTGGTGCTCCCGCCCTACAGCACCTTCTACCTCCAAGCCAATCTCAGTGACCAGATCCTGCAGGTCAAGTGTAAGTGGCCCGGCCCCTGCCTGCGCCCTGCACCCTGCCTCTGCCCCACACCCCGGCCAGCCCCAGGCAGCACAGCCAGCGCCACTTGCCGGCGAGGCAGTCCCTCCTGCCCAGTCTGCCCACCCTCAGGTGCCCGCAGGCTGGGGCACCTTGAAAGTCTGTGGAAATCTGCATGCTTGCCTTTTCTCAGATTCGGTTCCAGGCCATTCTTTCATGGTTTCTGTTGAGGTTGCTGTTTTTGGTTTCTCCTACTCCGTGTCTTCCCTTCTTAGCCTGACTGCCCCACACACTCCTGGGGGCTGCATTCTTGGAAGACACCCCTCCCCTTACCTTCCCCTTTCCCCTCCCC